>NC_065579.1:111345247-111512747 GCF_024542745.1 Macaca thibetana thibetana | reverse complement strand
CCCAGGCTGGAGTGCAGTGGTGCGATCTCGGCTCACTGCAACCTCCGCCTCCTGGGTTCCAACAGTTCTCCTGCCTCAGCCTCCCGAGTAGCTGGGATTACAGGCGGGTGCCACCATGCCTGGCTAAATTATTTTTTGTATTTTTAGCCATGTTGGCCAGGCTGGTCTTGAACTCCTCACCTTGTGATCCCCAGCTTCGGCCTCCCAAAGTGCTGGGATTACAAATGTGAGCCACTGCGCCCAGCCCTCGTTTTGTTTTTGAGACAGTGTCTTGCTCTGTCACCCAGTCTGGAGTGTGGTGGTGTGATTTCGGCTCACTACAATCTCAACCTCCTTGGCTCAAGCGATCCCCCTGCCTCAGCCTCCCGAGTAGCTGGGACTACAGGTGTGTGGGACTACAGGTGTGTACCACCATGCCTGGCTAATATTTTTGTACTTTTTGTAGAAATGGGTTTCACCATTTTGCCCAGGCTGGTCTTAAACTCCTGGGCTCGAGCAATCCACTGGCCTCCACCTCCCAAAATGCTGGGATTACAGGTGTGAGCCACTGTGGCTGCCCTGAATTTTGTTTTTAATCGCCAAAGTAAAACCACTCTCTATTATTCAACAGACGTGGCTTTAAGCTATCAAGCTATTGAGTGGAGCTGGACTGTAAGGCAGGTGAGAGGTCTGGGGGCCTCAGGGGTCCAGAAGCCTCCCGAAAATACCGTGTGCCAATGTGTGTGCACACATGCACCACAGTTCTCCCCCAAATAAGAAGCTGCGACTCTTGGTAATGAGGGGTAAATGAGAGCAAAGTGATTTTGGCCTTGGTGGTGATAGTATTGCCAAGAGAGGGATGATGGTAGGATTGCAGCTATATAGCAACTCACACTCATCCCGTTTTCAGATCTCACCAGTATTTTTCTGAAGGCCTCAGGATACCACTCAAACCTTCAAAGTCCTTGCATCTTGAGGCCAACTTTGCACTTCAGTCCATGAACACAGGAACAGTGCGCCTATGGTTGATGGGCACTGGGCTGGGTGTGGCACAGCCTGGGACTTTCACCTTTCTTTGTTTCACCCTACTTAAGGCAGGACGGTGGTTACACAGCCATTGTAACCAGTGGGCACTCAGCGAGTGTGAGTTGCATGCTTATACTGAAAGGTTCTAGGAAATCAGGTTTGGAGGCTCTTTCTGCAGAAAGGCAGTGCTGCTTGCCCAGCATTGAGACTTGATATTTCTCCCAAGTAACTCGGATTCCCACAGCTTGGGGAGAACCAAGCCAGTTGAGAGTGGTGGGCTGGAGGAGCAGCTGAGGTGGGAGGGGGTGGGGGAGGAGAAGCTTGTTCACATGCTTGTTAACATTTGAGGGTCTTTGACAAAGGAAGTCTAATGCCTTGCCCCGGTCAGCCGGCGATTGCCCCCCGGGAGGCCCCGTTGTGCACAGGAAGTCAGACACTAATGATGTTAGCAAGGGGACAAAGGCGCCTGGCCCGGGAAGGGTCTAATTGCTGTGTCCGGCTCCCAGGCGGCCGGCCTCAAGCTGGAGGGGGCTGGGCAGGATGCGCTAAGTGTTAACACCTGGAGCCGGCACTGCTGACTTCCTGGTGCTTTTTTGTTGTTGTTGTTGGCTGTGTGGCTGGGCACAAATACTGACAACACACACACTCAAAGGCACTCAGAAACCCTGGCTGCATCTCAGCGGGATGTTTCAGGATCTGCTGTCTAAGAGACTAGATGGAAATGGTTTGATCAGGAGGACACACCGTGAGTGTCACCCCTGGGCCGGGCAGGGCCGTGAAACAGGAGGCCTTACCCTCTCCTCCCATCTGCCTGTCAAAGCTTGGTGACTGTGGCTTCACCTCTGGGCTGATTTCTTCCCTCTCCCCTGGAAAGCTTCTGGGAAAGGCCAGACCTTGCAGAGAGAGGCAGATACTCATTAGAAGAGTCATTCTGGCTTTAGCTTGGAATATTCTAGTCAGAATGAATGAGAGAATATTCACTCCTGGGGGACAGAACCAGCTGGGGTCACCCAAGGGTGGTTATGGTATATGTGTGGATATTTCATATGTTGCTATCTGAATCCACACCTGGAGAGGTAAGTTGGAGGGTCTGCATCCCAGGGAACTGGCAAAGCCAAGATGCACTCTCTGATTTCTAAGTGGGGTCTCGGGATTTTTTGCATCTAAATGTGGCTTTGGACCTGGGGGCCTGTGAACCCCTCAGAGGCCCTTGGGTGGCCTTCCTGAGCTCTGGGAGCCTCCCAAAATTGTGTATGAAAAGTCTCTGGGGGAAATTGGGGAAGGATTATTTTTCACAGGATTCTCCAAAGGTTCTAGTAACCTTTTCCTCTTAACAAAAACAGGGTCATCAGTAATTAAAAGCAAATACATGCTGCATTGGCCAGTAGCCCTGCAGGGTGGCATGAGAGGTTCAGTTCAGCAAGGGCAAGGCTACTTGGAGCCTGAGATGGGCTACCAATGGCTGGCAGTTTTGAGCATAGGTTGACTCACTTGGATTTTTGCAGCTAGAGAACAGGAGAGTTTAAAAGGATGCTTGAAGCCTGTCTCCTTCCTAGAGAAAGTCGGGGAAAGCCACAAATTTTGAAAAAGGGCCTAATGCTGACTTACTGCTTCCCACTGTTATTTTAAGGAGGTTTTTCTGTCTGAGACCACCATGTGGACAGACTTAATCGGCTGACAGAAGGGGTTGCCTTGCTTTCTAGCATGTCCTGTAATGTTTCCATTAACACTGAAACCTAAAAGGACGGCCTTCCATAATTTCCAAATACGCGAAATCCACCTTGAAGGAAGCATGTGTGTGGGGCTTGCTGGGGACCTGTTGGGGTGGAGGAGGCTGGGTCCCCATGGCAACGTCACAATCCCCCATTTCTACAGGCATTTGTGCTGTAAAAGCAGAATTCCAGATGTGACATAGTATTTGGAGACTCAGTCCCCGGGCCTCGGAAACAGTGGTATTTGAAGTCGGCACAATTCGGTGCACCTCTCTGTGTGGTCCTAAGGCTTTTCATTAGTAGTTGTATTTTGATCTGAACATTTCCTCTCAGCTTAGGCATAACAATCATGTTTATAGCTTTAAGTTTTCCTCTATTGTCTAATCACTATTTTGCCCTCATAGGAAGAGACTTTTTGGGCTTCTGGAGTGAAGCCTTTGTAACTGTTCTTTCACAGCTAAGTGAGAGTGAGTCAGTAGCCAATTTGCTGGGTGGGTATTTGGGTGGTTGGTTGTTTGCTTCTTCTTTGTACCCAGTATTTATGGAAAAAGCATACACAGACACAGTTAATCTGAGTCTGTGTATGCTTTTTAAACTACAGATGGGTTGACTGTTACCTTAAAGATGCCAGTTCTCTAACATGCGGTTCTCATTTGAGTGGATGGGAGTGGTGCACGAAGCAGAGGGAAAGGTCTGGCTCTCCGTCCAGAGGCATGTTTTATAGCTTGTCTCTAACGTTTTCGGAATTGGAAAAATGGAACAATCCTGTCTATTTGTGAGTATCAGCCATGGGAGAACACACGGCCCAGATCCTTAACAGACTAATTGGAAAAAGTACTTGAGTTTTTGCTTTGTGAAAACTAAGGAGACTGCACAACTTTGTTTTGCCTTGTTTTTAAACCCAGGGAGAAAGTTTGCTTGTGTGCGTTGCGTGTGTATGCGTCTGTGTTGATATCTCTGGGCTTTAGCTGCATGGCTGGTTCCAGTGGCAAAGCAATAAGAAAATCATAAAGTCAGGCGTGGGGAAGGACATTTAAAAATATATGCAGTTCCAGGCCGGGCGTGGTGGCTCAAGCCTGTAATCCCAGCACTTTGGGAGGCCGAGACAGGTGGATCACGAGGTCAGGAGATCGAGACCATCCTGGCTAACACGGTGAAACCCCGTCTCTACTAAAAAATACAAAAAACTAGCCGGGCGTGGTGGCAGGCGCCTGTAGTCCCAGCTACTTGGGAGGCTGAGGCAGGAGAATGGCGTGAACCCGGGAGGCGGAGCTTGCAGTGAGCTGAGATCGCGCCACTGCACTCCAGCCTGGGCGACAGAGCGAGACTCCGTCTCAAAAAAAAAAAAAAAAAAAAATATATATATATATATATATATATATATGCAGTTCCATTCGGGCCACCGTCATTTAGAGAAGTTGCTGTCAGAGAAACAACTCACGCCACTGTCCTAACAAATCTTCATCTTTAGTGAATGGATTTCGGGGGGCAGAGTGAGTGGAGGGGTGGGACAGTGAAAAGAAATTCGGATGAAAACTAAACTAGAGCTCTCAGTTTGATAAGCAGGACACATGGTCACTTGGCATGGGTCGGCTTCATGTTAAAGCTCAGAAACAATTGTCCCTTCAGCTTTCCTTTGGAGAGCGTGAAATTAGGAACATGTGTGTGCTGATTAGCAACATGTCAGAGATGAATCATGATTACGGCTTTGGTCTGGTGCACAGGCCATGCTCTGGAGTAGTGATTTCCTACTCCCCCAAGCAAATCTCTTTAATTAGCTTAAGATCTCCGGGTCTTTTTGGGCCAATGTGGTAATTGCTGGTGGGAACCCAGCAGCACTCCCCCAGAGCTTGTGTGTTCCTTGCTATGCATCCAAGACCTCACCTCCAAATCAGACTGCTGGCATCCTTCATTTCTGAAGTTGGTTGCATCTCAATTTGAGAGAGAGAGAGAGAGAGAACAGCTCCTGGGAATGTGGAGGGAATATCTTGAATAGATCCAGGCTGGCTTTTGATTTATTTTCCCTGTGTTTAGGGTTCACCAGCATTCTCTTCAGCTTACATCACCTGGGGCTTCTCTGCCTTTGCCGACTTTTTGTTGTTGTTGTTGTTAAAGGTTTGAACTGAAGTAAGTGGGGTCTGTCTTTGTTTATGAAACCATCTGAACTGGCATGGAGTCAAATGGCCCCATATTCTGCTTCGTCTCACCCTTCTCATATCCATTGGTCAGAGACAAAGATGTTAGTCCCGTTGTACATTTTAAGCCTCACAGCACTGTCTGCTATGTTACACACTGGAAGCCCAAGATAGAGAATATGTTATAGAAAAACAGAAAGTATGGCCGGGCCTGGTGGCTCACGCCTGTAATCCCAGCACTTTGGGAGGTCAAGGTGGGCGGATCTCTTGAGATCAGGAGTTCGAGACCAGGCTGACCAACATGGGGAAACACCCCTCTCTACTAAAAATACAAAAATTAGCCAGACATGGTGGTGGGCACCTGTAATCCCAGCCTCGGGAAGCTGAGGCAAAAGAATCTCTTGAACCCAGGAGGTGGAGACTGCAGTGAGCCAAGATCACACTATTGCATTCCAGCCTGGGCGACAAAGCAAGACTATCTCAAAAAACAACAACAACAACAACAACAACAACAACAACAACAACAAATATATATATATATATGAGTTGGCCTTAGTTTTAAGTAGTTACTAGGTGTACCTTTAAAAAACCATCTTCTGGCCGGGCACAGTGAGTGGCTCATGCCTGTAATATCAGCACTTTGGGAGGCCAAGGCAAGTGGATCACCTTAGGTCAGGAGTTTGAGACCAGCCTGGCCAACATGGCAAAACCCGTCTCTACTACAGATACAAAAATTAGCCGGGCATGGTGGTGGGCACCTGTAATCCCAGCTACTCGGGAGGCTGAGGGGATGGGATCACTTGAACCTGGGAGGCGGAGGTTGCAGTGAGCCGAGATCGCACCACTGCACTCCAGCCTAGGCAACAAAGCAAGACTCTGTCTCAAAAAAAAAAAAAAAAAAAAAAGTCTCAGTTCTTTGTGCGAATGCTCTTATTTAAATTTTTACTCTGACTCTGTTCACTAAAACATTACTGGCTTTCTGAACGTTCCTTACTTGATTCGAAAGTTTGGCCTGCCTTCCACTGGAAGAGGGGTGCTATATTTAGCACAGTTCTTCTTGAAATGCATTTTTCCAAAATGGCAGTTAAGCTGTGCTGGAGGTGAATTGGAAATGTTGCTCTGGGAAGTTAGTGTCTTCAAATGGCTTAGAATGCCCGAAGGCCCGTCAGGAAGTTGGCTGTCTGATCACCTTCATGGCTGCCCCTGGCTGCTGCCTGTGGATCCTGCTCCGCTGCTGGCCTCTCTGTATCCAGGCCTTTGCTTCTTTGCCATATGGCTGGAGCGTGGTGTGGGATTTTAGCTTTTGAATTTTATTCTTTTAGAGCCCTTAAGGGTTATCCTCCCCTCCCTTCCTGAGTTAAAGATGTTTTCTCCATTATGTTCTGATTTGCTGCTTCCGTCCCTACTGACCATAGAGCACCAACCAAAGGAATTTCTTTCTTTCTTTTTTTTTTTTTTGAGACAGATTCTCCCTCTGTCGCCCAGGCTGGAATGCAATGGCGTGATCTCGGCTCACTGCCACCTCCGCCTCCCAGGTTCAAGTGATTCTCCTGCCTCAGCCTCATGAGTAGCTGGGATTACAGGCATGTGCCACCACACCCGGCTAATTTTTTGTATTTTTAGTAGAGACGGGGTTTCTCCATGTTGGTCAGGCTGGTCTCGAACTCCCAACCTTAGGTGATCCTCCTGCCTCGGCCTCCCAAAGTGCTGGGATTGCAGGCGTGTGCCACTGCGCCTGGCCTAACCAAAGGAATTTCATAGCAGCGCTCCAGGCAGCCAGGGCTTGCTGCTTAGCTCCCTTTGGAACAAATTAAAAGCTACCCGTTAGTGCAGCAAATGGGGGTGCTTAATTAACTAAGAATGTGGCACCCCGAGGCCACTGCATTGGCATTTATAGTTTTTAAGTAACAGGCAACAGACAAGTATTTTTAATCATCAGCTCATTAAATATCAAAAACGGTATAGTAGCTATAAGCTTGGAATTGTTTCCTGAAGAACAGTTTGCAAAGCTGGTCAGCAGCCTTGTAAGTTGCCTTATCTGTTTTCTCTTAGTGTGGGCCCTCATTCTAAGCCCATAAATCAGTGTAACACCAAGCTAGGTTCTTAGGGTATATTACTTGGCTTAATAATGCATTCATTTATTCAGGCAGAAAACTTATACTTATCAAGGACTATGTGTCAGGTCCAGGACTATAGGCAGGGGTTTTGAGGGCTGTCCTCCTGGGCTCTGTCTTCAGCCTCTCCTCTTCCAATCCAACCTATGCCCTTAATAGAACTGGACTTACTGGGCCTCCATGACCATCTGTTGAATGCATTTTAGTCTGGTGATCAGTGCCTACCAGTACCTTGCCCTGACCTGTCTGTCTTATCTTCCACAATCCTCCAAGGTTCTGGATGCAGAAGGCAGTTCATACCTAGGAAATACACCACCTGTGACCTTTCTCCAGTCTTCCTCATGTATCTCTTTGTAACTTGTCCTGCAGTACAACTCTCACCTGCTTATTAAGGCAGTGACCTTCTTGGGAAGGATAATGTAAAACATTTCTGAGTTTATTGTGTGTCAGATGCTATGCTGAGCACTTGATATATGTCATGTCACACAGTGCTTTCCACAAAGTTTTATTCAAACACTTTTTTTTTTCTTTTGAGATGGAGCCTCACAAAGTTTTATTCAAACACTTTTTTTTTTCTTTTGAGATGGAGCCTCACTCTTTTTGCCCAGGCTGGAGTGAAATGGTGCATGCGATCTTGGCTCACTGCAACCTCCACCTCCCGGATTCAAGCAATTCTCCTGCCTCAGCCTCCCAAGTAGCTGGAATTACAGACACCCACCACCACGCCTGGCTAATCTTTGTATTTTTAGTAGAGACGGGGTTTTATCATGTTGGCCAGGCTAGTCTGGAACTCCTGACCTAAGGTGATGCGCCCGCCTTGGCCTCCCAAAGTGCTGGGATTACAAGTGTAAGCCACTGCACCCAGCCTATTCAAACACTTTATAGCTCAGGGAGGTTCAGAAATTTACCCAGAGTAACACAGCTGGAAATGTGGTGGTTTAAACACACATCTGCATAACTCCAAAACCTATTGTCTTAACCACTTCTCTGCTTCTGGGGTCAGCCCCAGGTCAGCCCACAGAAGCCCGCATCTAGGACAGCAGAATCTCAAGCAGCAGCTCTGATGGGTCCATGTTGTATGCCTGCCTGAAGCTTGGGTTGGGGAGAACACAAGTACAGGGATCAGCTCCAGGTGCTGGGGGGCAGGGTGGAGGAATGACAGCACGTGCCATGTGTGTGTGACATAGAGATCTATTTTATCCATATTGCAGCTGAAATTATATGAGTGTATATTAGCTTTCAGTTGCTGCTATAATAAATAACCAAAACCTTAGTGGCTTAAAATGACCTACCTTATTGTCTTATAGTTCTGGAGGTCGGAATTCTAAAATGGATATTAATGTGGCCAAAATCAAAGTGTTGGCTGCGCTGGCTCCTTCTGGAGGCTGTAGGGGAGGATCCATTCCTTGCCTTTTTCAGTCTCCAGAGGTGGCCTGCATTCTGTGGCTCCTTAGCTCCTCCTTCCTCTGACCTCAGAACCAGTACTTCAAATTGATCTCTCTTTCTGTCTCTCCTTATTCCATTGTCACATGTCTTTCTCTGATTCTGAGCCTTCTGTCTCCCTCTTATAAAGACCTTGTGGTTATTGGGCCCACTTGGAGAACCCGGAATACTCTTCCCATCTCAGGATACTTGAACTTTACATCTCCATAGTCTCTTTTGCTCTGTAAAATAGCATAGTCACAGGTTCTGGGGACTAGAATATGGACATGTTTAAGGGGCTATCATTCTATCTATCATGAGGTGTAAAGAAAATAGAAGTGCACCATGGGCTAGCCTGGGATACCATTGCTAAGGTGGTTTCTGAGGGCTCTAGAGCAGCTGAAGCATTATTTGGGTGTTGAGCTAAGGACAGCCTGATAGAGCATCTGTGATGCATGTGCTGAGAAGCTGTGCACTTGAGGAATTCCAGGAGTGAAAGGTTTTTTGTTGTTGTTGTTTTGTGTGTTTTTTTGAGATGGAGTTTTGTTCTTGTCATCCAGGATGGAGTGCAATGGCGCGATCTTGGCTTGCTGCAACCTCTGCCTCCCAGGTTCAAACGATTCTCCTGCCTCAGCCTCTCAAGCTGGGATTACAGGCACCTGCCACCACACCTAGTTAATTTTTTGTATTTTTAGTAGAGACGGGGTTTCACTATGTTGGCCAGGCTGGTCTCGGACTCCTGACTTCAGGTGATCCACCTGCCTCGGCCTCCCAAAGTGCTGGGATTACAGGTGTGAGCCACTGTGCCCTGCCAAAAGGTCTTTAAAATGCATGTAAGAACTGATACCTGGGATGTTTTCTCCTGCTTCTGAGCTCCATGACCAGGCTTAGATGGCCACGGGGTCTTATGATCTCTGATTTTCTGTGGAATTGGAACTACCATTTTGCATCTACATCCCTAAAAGTGCCATGCTACTCCAATTGTGGGAATGAATTACCATGTTCCCCTCAAGTGAGTAGCGGGCAGACCGATGTGTCAGGAACACAGTGTGATGTGGCAAGCAGCTGACCTGGGTGATAGGAAGAGAAGAGGAGGGGATTCTGAGAATGCAGGCATGCCTGAGGACATTTTCCAAGCAGAACTGTAGTGTCCAAAGGGTTTATAAGGTGTAAGAGGGAGTGACTGGGAAGGTAGGGAGGTGTCACGTCAGGAATGATCTGGAGGGGCAGGGAGCCAGTGAAGGGCTCAAAGCAGGGGAGCGAGGGCAGTTATGCACGTGGCCAGAGCCCCTTGAGGTCAAGACCTGGGTCTCGTTCATAGCTGAGTGCCCAGCCTTGTGAGTCTTAGGCCAAGGTGGAATGCTCAGCAGAGAGTGAATGGATGCCACAGGTAAGCTTCACCTTCCTTCCAGGCCAGCCTCACTGGGCCCCCCTCTGAACAGCTCCACACATATCACAGAGACTTTATTTGGAGGGATTTAGGTTCTTGAATGCATGGCATAGCACACCTCACTGTCTTGGGCTCCTTTCCACAATGCATTGGCCATTGCCCAGTAAATACCTGTGAATAGTGTGTTGCAATGGGAATATAGAGGAAACAAACAAAAGACATATAAGGAAACTGGAACAACAAAAAAAGCTACGTCTGACAAGTAAGGTGATTGGTTGCTAGGATCCCTATGCACCAGGAAGCATGGTGTTAGATGGAATGTGTTTCCTTTTAGAAGTCCCTCCTGTACCTGGCTTCATTTGATCTTCCTCAAAACCACCTCCTAGAGGAAAGCCATGTAAATTCTTAAAAAAAAAAAAAAAAGACCGTTGAGGAGACCCAGACCCAGTGGTGTAGAGCAGCGGTCCCCACCTTTTTTTTAGCACCAGGGACTAGTTTTGTGGAAGACAATTTTTCCATGCACTGGGGGGTCAGTAGGGAATGGTTTCGGGATCAAACTGTTCCACCTCAGATCATCAGGCATTAGATTCTCATAAGGAGCCTAGATCCCTCGCATGCACAATTCACAGTAGGGTTTGTGCTCCTATGAGAATCCAATGCCACTGCTAATGTGACAGGAGTCAGAGCTCAGGTGGTAATGCTCGCCCGCTGACTGCCTCCTGCTGTGTGGCCTGGTTCCTAACAGGCCATGGACCAGGACCAGTCCAGGGCCCGGGGGTTGGGAACCCCTAGAGTAGAGTGGTTTGCCATCGGGCATCCAGTGGAGGATAGGAGGATTGAGGTACTAATCTTGGCTTCTAGATTACAGTTTTCTTTTCCTCCCATGATGCTACCCTGCTTTCCTCTTCATTCTAGCCCAGTTATCCTTCCCCCTGTTAAGCTTCTGGAACCTGTTGTCTTACCCGTCCTTCATTCATCCTTACTCAAGGGCTGTCTTGTGGTATTTCATACACTGTACTTCCCTAACACCGGGCTCTTTCACCCTTGCTATATATACCTTGTTTTGCCATCTAAACGGCATTCTTGGAGGGCCACGGTGTGATGTGAAATTTATCTGCATGCCTAGGATATAATCTACCTACCCAGTTACTCTTCTTTGAAATAATGAACCCCATGTTAATTCATTTCACGAGGTGGGGGACAGTGGCTGTTTTGTTTGCCAGCGTAGCTGGCATAACGTCTGGCTCCTAATAGATGGGGATTGAGTTTATGTCTTGGGGGCTTATAAGAGCACAGAAGAGTGTGATTTGGGGATCTTGGGCTTTGGTCTTGGGGGATTGGATTGTCTCGTTCCTGGTCTCCTACCTGGTTGTGTTACTCTGGAGTCTGCCATCTGCAGGTTGAGCAGCCTTTAGTTGTACAAACTGTGGTCTTGTCCCTAAGCAGTTATAGACACTCTTAGAATTTTAATAAGTTCACAACACTTTCCAAAGTGTTTTAGTTCAGGTGAGGAATTCTGGACTCTTGTATATGTGGGGAGAGAGGCAGAAGGAGGAAAGCTGGAGAAGGAAGGTGAGCTATGAAGAAGGGGAGCTTCAGTAGATTGTGAGCTGGTGTGCCATGTGGATTTAGGTTTTCTGTTACTTATTCCTCACCTTAGAGTAGGGGTTGGGTGGGTGTGTCCATGTGCCCCTCTCTGCCCAGTTGTGCTTTCCTAAGGCCCATGTATATCTGAATTCAGGGATACACTTTCAGTGGGTGTGCCTGGCTTCAGGATAAGCAGCGTGAACATGCCTGTGGCTTATGGATGTCATGTGGTTGTGGCCAGAAACCCTGGGCTCCATCAGAAGTGTTCTCCACATTTTGTTTTGGTGTAACAATTGCCCATTAAATGCCAGGCTGCCAGCATATGGTTCCCTCCAACATCCTTCTTGTTCAGTGGAAACTTTAGCTGTGTGGCTGGAATATTTTCCCATCATTTAGCATTTCAGAATTAACATATTTTGGAGAATTCTGTGATTAATGCTGAATGGCACATTTGCAGAGTATTACAGAAACAGGTAAATTGGAGTTGGTAGATCTGTAGCTGCTCTTTCTCATGATGGGTAAGTGGTGGAAAATGTGGGGTCAACAGGAGGATTCCGGGGCTCACTCTGTGGATGCTATAATTAAAGTGGGAAGTCTGGCACAGTTGTTAGCCCTGGTATTAAGAGTGCAGATGGCTAATGACCACATCACCAAGAATAAGAGTTAGGCCTTTTAAAGTCTTTTTTTCTTTTCTTTTCTTTTCTTTTTTTTTATGACCCACACTATGTATTCCAAGCATAGGTATGGATGCAGTGAAGAATTTTCTCATTAAAAGTAACAACTTATTCCCACACTCATTCCCAGTCTTGAAATGAGAAACCAGTTTCCTTAGACTTGAGGAATTGCCTATCTGTTGTGGCTTAATAGAGCTTGCGGATGAGGGCGTCTGGAGTAGGCGAATTTTATGACCAATCAGTGCTCAAAGTAGATCTAACTGGAAGGGCTCCAGCTGGCAGCTCTTGGTCTCTCTCCCAATTTTACTGTTAATGAATTATTATTTAACCCCTAAACGTAGAACAGCTTGCCCCTATTGTTTTACAGAAGTGAGTGCTCATGATCCCTATGGCCTGGCACTTAGGAATCTCCTGGGCTAGCCGGAGTTTGACAGCTATGGGGGGCCATGAAGTGGGCAGAAAGAGTGGTGGACGATGTCCGGGGACTGGCATGACCCTGGGTCTCAGCAGTGCTGCCTGCATTTGGACTCCATGGGGATTTGTGTTGGAAGAGCAAATTGGCTTCACTCTGCATCGTGTTCTCTTGTTTTCCCACAGGGAGTGGGGCCGGCCAGCAGAAACAGTGGGCTGTACAACATCACCTTCAAATATGACAGTAAGTAACTGCCTTTATTGCCAAAGAATAGAGCCCTTTGAGTCATCTAAAGATTACATAGCCATGCTTAATCAAGGACGCTGCAGTCTTGGGGTTGAGGAATTTTCTGAACCTGTTCAGGTTTGTCAACAGCTAAAGCAGCTCAGTCTCAATTAAGCCACTCAAGTATTTGGGAGCTTGACCAGGTCAAGTGTCTTCCATAGTGTTCAGAAAAGTTGTGTAAGGAGACTTTCCCTGTGTTCCTTGGGGTTTATCTGTATGTGTTGTTAAGGACATAACTGCCAGTATGGCCCAGCAAGGAACACATAAACAAAGTTGCCCCAGTGCAGGGTGCTAGGGAATGGTGGAGAGTATGGCAAACTGAATAGCTCATGTCTAGTCTGAGGGGAGTCTTGACTCCTTAATTCCAAATATTGTGGCCATGAGAAATTCCCACTGAATGTAGCAAATTGATTTCTAAGAATAGTGGGAAATTCGTGCTTTTTGTATAAACATTTTTTAATAATGGCAGTTATTTTTAAAATTTCACACAGAATGAATCTGTGTGAAATTCACACAAGGTGAATCTGTGTGAATCTGGGTCCCAGATTGGCCAGAGGTCTACAGTCTGTAGTTGGTTGGCCATCGCTGACCAGGCCTGGGCTCCAACCCCAGTTCCCCATCTATCAGTTATTTTATCTTTTCTTTTCTTCTTCTTTTTCTTTTTTTTTTGTGATAGAGTCTCACTCTGTCACCCAGGCTGGAGTGTAGTGGCGTGATCTCTGCTCACTGCAACCTCCACCTCCCAGGTTCAAGCGATTCTCATGCCTCAGCCTCCTGAGCAGCTGGGATTACAAGTGCCTGCCACCACACCCAGTTAATTTTTTTTTTTTTTTTTTTTTTTTTTTTTTTGAGGCAGAGTCTCGCTCTGTCACCCAGGCTGGAGTGCAGTGGCATGATCTCCGCTCACTGCAAGCTCCGCCTCCCAGGTTCACGCCATTCTCCTGCCTCAGCCTCCCGAATAGCTGGGACTACAGGTGCCCGCTACCACGCCCGGCTAATTTTTTGTATTTTTAGTAGAGATGGGGTTTCACCATGTTAGCCAGGATGGTCTCGATCTCCTGACCTTGTGATCTGCCCGCCTCGGCCTCCCAAAGTGCTGGGATTACAGGCGTGAGCCACCGCGCCCAGCCACACACCCAGTTAGTTTTTGTATTTTTAGTAGAGACTGGGTTTTGCCATGTTAGCCAGGCTGGTCTTGAACTCCTGGCCTCAAGTGATCTGCCCACCTCTGCCTCCCAAAGTGCTGGAATTACAGGTGTGAGCCACTGTGCCTTGCCCTACCTACCAGTTTTATGAGCTGTGGCTGGTGATTTGACTTCTCCAGGCTTCAGTTTTCTTTTTTAAAATAAAACTTAGTTTCCTTCTTCTAGCATCATTTTGAGTTTTAAATGAGGTGATGCTTATAACTGCTCAAGTTGGGATCTGACTGCAATGCATATTCATTAATTAATATCTATTAATATAGAAATCAGTCCAACTGGAGTTGGAATGCAACACCATTTTTTGCCCTTTCTCTCAAGAAAGGGTGACTCTGGCTGAATTGTTTTCTTTTCCTTTTTTTTTTTTTGAGACGGAGTCTTGCTAGGCCGGAGTGCAGTGGCGCAATCTCGGCTCACTGCAACCTCCGCCTCGTGGATTCAAGCAATTCTCCTGCCTCAGCCTCCCGAGTAGCTGGGACTACAGGTGTGTGCCACCACGCCTGACTAATTTTTGTATTTTCAGTAGAGACAAGGTTTTACCATGTTGGCCAGGATGGTCTTGATCTCTTGACCTCGTGATCTGCCCGCCTCAGCCTCCCAAAGTGCTGGAATTACAGGGGTGAGCCACCGCGCCCGGCCTCTGGCTGAATTGTTTTCTGAGGGCATGGGGGGTGCTTTTTCTAAGCAGCTCCTTTCATTCATAAGAAGATAGTTGTATAGAATTGTGATCCTTTTAGCTTTATGAGCCATAATTTAAGTAAAAATGACAAGAAGGAACTTGACTCATATTTAGTAACTTCTGGCATCTGATTCATCTCTTGGACAGGGTTATGAATCAATGTAAGTAAAGGGCTTAGGTTGCATTGAGGCCTCTAGAATAATCACTGCTAAAGCAGGATTGTAAAAGTTGTGGTTACAATCTAACAATTTTAAGATACAAATATGTGTGTCAGATTCACACCCACAGTTGCTGGAATGGCTATTTTAGGCTAACCAGTGAGGACTTACATGTGCAACTCAGGCAGCTCACATTGGTGGTGTATATATGTTCTGGGTAAATGTTGGGTAGATGCTAATGAAAGATTTGCACATCCATGATACTTGATTCAGCTAAGTAAAGAGGTGTAAGGGATCTTTCTTTGAGTTACAAAGTGAATTTCTAATATGTGCTCTTGGTCCTAGCAGATCTTGTATTACATTCAAGCGTTCAGAATTTTCCTGTCAGCTGCAAACAAGCATTTGTATCTCTAATTTAATATGACATTTGTGAAGGAGTATCTCTCCGTGTAAAACTTTAAAGTATCTTGCTGTTTTCTTCATAATACCAAATATTTGGCCCACATACCTATGCCTGTCTCTTAGTCATTACTTTCTTTTTAATTCTTCAACATTTAATTAAAATTTAATTCACAGCTTGTATTGACTCCTGAGACATATGAAGCTCAGTTGCATTTTGGGAAAATGTCATTTGAGCATGAAGTTTTTGTAATCAGAATCCAAAATTTTGGACTTGCTAATAATTGGATCCAGGCTGTGTAGAAAAACCTATTCCATATTTTCCATTGAAAAAGATATTTCTGTCTTCCACAAGGAAGTTCCTGTTACTGCTCAGTTGACTGGTTACTAGTCAACTGAAATAACTTGTTTGAAATAACTAAGAACCAATTACTGGGTTTTCAACAAAACTACTAAAAACCATATTTTTCTATTCGTTTGTCATTTAATGTTATACAGGAAGAAAATGTCTTGCCGTTAAGTCAAAATTAAATTTTACAAGTCTCTCTGCCTCTTTTGGCCTTGAATTCCATGTTTTTTCCTTTACATTCTTGGTATGCCCAAGTAGGTTATATTAAAATTTCTTATTCTTAGACTTTATATTGGCTGGGCGCAGTGGCTCATGCCTGTAATCCCAGCACTTTGGGAGGCCAAAGCGGGTGGATCACCTGAGGTCAGGAGTTCGAAACCAACCTAACCAATAAGGTGAAACTCTGTCTCTACTAAAAATACAAAAATTAGCTGGGCATGGTGGCATGTACCTGTAGCCCCAGCTACTTAGGAGGCTGAGACAGGAGAATTGCTCAAACCCAGGAGGCGGAGGTTGCAGTGAGCTGAGATTGTGCCACTGTACTCCCGCCTGGGTGACAGAGTGAGACCGTGTCTCAAAAAAAAAAAAATTCTTAGACTTCATATTGCATAACTACATTTACAGAAACCCAAACAGTATTAATTTTGGCATTAGGAATGAACAAAGAAAACAATGACAACTACTATTATTTGCTCTTGTTCATGCATCTTTTCAGAGCCATTTGATTCTCTTTCATTATGGACCACAATAAATCAAAATATTTGAACTTTACAAGTATGACAGGAACTTGCTTTTTTTTTTTTTTTTTTTTTTTTTTTTTAAATATTTTGGGAACCTGGTCTCAGCCAGGGTTTTTGCAGGCTGAACACCTCTGATTCAGAACTCATATTGGTGGCAATAAGCTGTGTGCTGTGATAGAAGTGGTAAGAGCTGATCTCTCATAGCTCCTCATTTGTCTACTAGTGAGGGTGTTAAACCAGATGTTATAAATTTTTTCCTATTCTAAAATCTCTTCTTTACCCAGAGAACATAGGTTGATTGCTTTGAGAGTGAATTTTCACTAGAAGTAGAATTTGGCATTATTAACATCCTTTGAAAGAAGTAATACTGAAATGTAAATATAGGCCAGGCATGGTGGCTCACGCCTGTAATCTCAGCATTTTGGGAGGCTGAGGTGGGCGGATCACCTGAGGTTGGCAGTTCGAGACCAACCTGACCAACATGGAGAAACCCCGTCTCTACTAAAAATACAAAAATTAGCCGGGTGTAGTGGCGCATACCTGTAATCCCAGCTACTCGGGAGGCTGAGGCAGGAGAATCGCTTGAACCCAGGAGGCAGAGGTTGCCATGAGCCGAGATTGCGCCATTGCACTCTAGCCTGGGCAACAAGAGTGAAACTCCATCTCAAAAAAGAAAAAAGGAAATATAAATATGACTGTTTTTGAAGCTGATGGAGTTGAGTGGAGGAAGGAGTGTGCCTAATGTAGTCAGGCAATAACACAGAATACAGGCAGCATGAAGGATGGAGTTTTACAAGTGTGGGGGTGCGTTTTTGTGTATGTATGCTGTGCTTTAATACATTTAAAAGGAGGAATATTATGTGCATGTTAAAACAAGGCTTGGAAGGGTATTCATTAGAATGTTCATTGCACCTCTGTGGTAAGAGGTTATGAATGCCTTTTATATTTTTCTTACAGTCTTTTGTGGTTTGAAAATGTCTGCAATGAACATTTTTAGTCATCAAAATGAGAAATGTGCAGTAACATCTACAGGGAGAAAAAGGGAGACTCACAGAGCTTCTTACAAAGTCCCCTGGAATGCTTTACCCCAAAGAGAAACACCCTGGCTTCAGAGGGGTAATGGACAGGTTTGGATGTTTGATGGAACTGATGATCTTTTGCAGGAGATATAAGAGAGGGTGTTCAAGTTTGATCATTGAGAAAGAAATGGGGATGAAGCAGCATAAGAATTATGAGTGGTGTCTGCTGGGGATGGTGAACGGTTCTCCCTGCAAGAGTGGTCAGAACAGCTCATGGCTATTCTCTGAAGTTACAGCCTGATTCTGGCCGGAAGCTTTTGGCAGCTTTTTAGGAAACTTGCAGATTTTGAAGGTGTATTTAGTGAGACCAGGTGGTACAGCTGCTATGGCTACGTTGACAGGTGGCAGTGAGTAAACTCCTCAGGCAAAATCAAAGATGGGTGTGGTTTCTGTTTTTTGAGCAATGTGAGGCTCCTTGGATTTTCTGGGGGTTGCTGGTGTCTTTGATGACACATGGTGTCTAAGAACAAAAATTTTACCTTTGACCAATGCTGGTTAACATCCTTATCACTTCGTCACTGAGTTAGTACCCTGTGCTAACTGAGTTAACAGTCTTGTTGAGAATCACTCCCATATGAATTCACATCTGAGTGTTAGTTCCTTTCCCCCAATCATCTGGCCCTCTAGGTTTTTTCTAAAAACAAACAATGCCCAAGTTATTTAGCGATTGTTTTGTTTCATATCACTCCTTAATGCTGAAAATTGGTTGAATTGATGTAAATAATTACTGATTTAGGTTTAAAAAAAGTTAATGCCAGATACACACACAGACTCCATACTGTATAAGATCCTCCCAACACCGCCCTGGAATTTAACGTGGCATGAGTGGGTGGTGGTGGTGGTGCTACAAATCATCCCTCTGTAGCATCTTACAGTTCTCCAAGCAGTAGTCAACCTCTGATGTCTTATTTGGGCTTTTGAGGCACACATCTTTAACAGAATGGATTTGGCCACCTTCAGACATGCCCTGTTTATTTTGATAAGATGAACCTGAAAATAAAAATGAAATTTTAAATGTAACTGTTCTCATTCTCCCCACTCTCTAGATTGTACCACCTACTTGAATCCAGTGGGGAAGCATGTGATTGCTGACGCCCAGAATATCACCATCAGCCAATATGCTTGCCATGACCAAGTGGCAGTCACCATTCTTTGGTCCCCAGGGGCCCTTGGTGAGTGGTCAAAACTCGAGTGTATGGTGGTAACCTGGGTGCATAGGGCCCAGTGCAAAGGTCCCACGTGATGGTCTCCAGGAACCAGGCAGGTCTGGATGTGAGTGAGGCTTACGTTGGATTGGGCACAGATACACTTTGTACTTTGTTGCATATATTTGCTGGGCGTACACATGGCTTGAGACTGTGCCCTATGGTCTTTTGTTTCTTCTACTGTTATTGTTATTCACACGCGCTTGAAAAGTAATATTGTGTGAGTAATAAATGGCACTGACGTCTTGGCCTCTGTCTCAGCCCTAGTCAGGGGTGGGAGGGCAGCAGTGCCAAGAAAACCCATGGCCCATCCAGGGGCATAATGGCCATCCAGCATTAGCAGTTTCTGTGAACACAGAGACATGCCAGCTCAGCATTGGCACATATTGTGATTTTTCAGGAAAATCCCAGTGTTCATGAAAAACAACGAAATCAATGAATTTTTAAATGTTGGCAACAAATTTAATTTCTTTTTTTTTTCAGAGACGGAGTTTCGCTCTTTCACCTAGGCTGGAGTTCAACGGCGCGATCTTGGTTCACTGCAACTTCCGTTTCCCGGTTTCAAGCAATTCTCCTGCCTCAGCCACCCAAGTAGCTGGGATTATAGGTGCCCGCCACCACACCCAGCTAATTTTTGTATTTTTAGTAGAGATGGGGTTTTACCATGTTGGCCAGGCTGGTCTCAAACTCCTGACCTCATGATCCGCCCACCCCGGCCTCCCAAAGTGCTGGGATTACAGGCGTAAGCCACCGTGCCCAGCTTGAATTTTTATTTAAACTGTGTGAGACAAAAAAACAAAATGGAAAAGAACAACAAAAAACAGACCAAGCATGGTGACTCACACCTGTAATCTCATCACTTTGGGAGGCCGAGACGGTAGCATCATTTGAGGCCAGGAGTTCGAGACTAGCCTGGGCAACAAAGTGAAACCCCCATTTCTACTGGAAGATTAAAAATTTATCTGGGCATGGTGGCACAAGTGTGTAGTCTTAGCTACTTGGAAGGCTGAGGCAAGAAGACCACTTGAGCCCAGGGTTTGATGCTACAGTTAGCTATCATTGTCGTGCCACTGCGCTCCAGCCTGAGCTACAGAAAGAGACCTGGTCTCTTTATAAAACAAAACAGGTTGGGTGTGGTGTCTCATGCCTGTAATTCCAGCACTTAGGGAGGCGGAGGCAGATGGATCACCTGAGGTCAGGAGTTTGAGACCAGCCTGACCAACATGGTGAAACCCCGTCTCCTCTAAAAATACAAAATCAGCTGGGCGTAGTGTCACATGCCTGTAATCCCAGCTACTTGGGGGGCTGAGGCAGGAGAATTGCTTGAACCCACAAGGCAGAGGTTGCAGTGAGCCGAGATTGCACCATTGTGCTCCAGCCTGGGCAACAAGAGTGAAACTCTGTCTCAAAAATAAATAAATAAATAAAAAACAAAAGAAAAAACTAAAAGAAAAAAGCAAACCGGTATTATATGGCTAGATTCGGGTTGGGGCTAAATCTGCTTGTCCTCTTGAATGAATTGAAGATACATAGGAAAGAACGGGTTAGCCAAGTGTGAGATGTAGGAAGGGGACCATTTGTTCAGATGGGCCTGGGTTTGAACCTCCAGAATTGATCTTTCACATGAGGCATTGAACCTCACTGAGCCCCAGCTTCCCCATCTGTAGAAGGGAGATGAGAACTGCCTCATGGTTAGAGACACACATGGTACATTTTCAGAGAGTTCTCAAAGAATAGTGGCTGCTATTACCATGATCAGAACCTGGTTCTTGGGACTGCCGCTTTGACACTGCTACCTGATCTTACAAGTTTGTGAAAACCTGGCCAAGGGAGAAGTAAAATAAAGTCTGAATTTCTTAATCTGAACAGGAAAAATCTCAGAAGAACCAGATTGCAGGAGAGGGAGGATTAAGCAGACCCATGGGCCGAACCACTTCTCCACATCAGTACTTCTGGGTTTTAACCCACTGGGGTTTCCAAAAATAATATTATCTTAACATTTAAAGATTAAAAACATTTTCTGTAGATAAAAAGGAAGTAGTCATTCCATGTAAGGCTTAAATGGTTAAGGAGTTGGACTGATGAATTGCAGGCCCCCTCGTTAGAATGAAAGTAAGAGATGTGAGCTGGTGGCAGGAAAACTGACATGGACCAGTGGGGGCAGAAGTCTGTGCTTTTCCTGGATGCTGATTTATGGGTGGGGGTGGCTGGAGAGTTTCTGTTAGGTTCTATCAAGGACACTTCTTGGAAGGTAGAAAAGCATGTGAGTTAAGAGCACTGGCTGAGAGCCAGACACTTCCTGGGTTCAAATCTCACCTCTGCCATTTTATTCCTATGTGACCCTGGGCAAGCCAGTTAGCTACTATAAACCTGTTTCCTCATCTGTAAAATGGGGATAATAACACCTTCCTCCTATGGTTGTTGGGAGGATTTGATGAGTTTAAATGATGGAAGAGAGAGCAAATAAGTTCTTTCTTGGGAAGCTCCTCTATAAAATTGCTAATCATTACATAACTACAAGGTGTTAATAGTACTGTAATGTGTCACAGTGATAAAGGAATTACGTTCACTGCCTCTTCCCTCAGCCTTGGAACCTTGGCATAGTGGTTTTTAGGCCAATATTTTAAAAATAAGAACAAGAACCACCCTTTGCCACCCTAACTGATGAATTTTTTTTTTTTTTTTTTCTTCGAGATGGAGTCTTGCTCTGTCACCCAGGTTGGAGTGCTGTGGCGCGATCTTGGCTCACTGCAAGCTCTGGGTTCATGCCATTCTCCTGCCTCAGCCTCCTGAGTAGCTGGGACTACAGGTGCCCACCACTGTGCCTGGCTAATTTTTTTTTTTGTATTTTTAGTAGAGACAGGGTTTCACTGTGGTCTCGATCTCCTGACCTCGTGATCCGCCCGCCTTGGCCTCCCAAAGTACTGGGATTACAGGCGTGAGCCACTGCGCCTGGCCCCAGCTGATGAATTTTTATGTAATTGTGAGATGTATGGCTGTTAATAGTATTAATCACCTGGATTTTGCTAAATAGTCATTCTGGTAATGTTGTGTAAATTAAATCTTAGTATTAATACTGAAGATTTGTTTTACAAAGTTTTTTTGGATCTCAAAAGGCAAGTCCTGTGAGATCTAAAATAGTCGTTGATCTAATGACCTTGTCGTCACCTTATCTGAATCTCTGGTGGTTGCTCAGCTGGCTTTCACCCCCACAGGAAGCTTTGTAATTGAGATACAACATGGCAGAGTCCATACCTGTGCACAGTAATGCTCTGAAACCCTAAAGTGTGAAGCTCTAATTGTTGCTCCTGCTCCTCTGCCCTACTCACCAAGAAATATGTATTCTTCATCAAATAATTATAGGATTGGAGAACCTATTTGAAAAAGATTTTCCTGACCTTTGTCATCAATAAATTTCCCACTTGGTTAATTGCATCCTGTGTAATTACTTTTGTCCTGGGAGGGGAAGGGTTGAAAATGTTCAGAAAGAATGTGAAATCGATATCTCGCCATTGCGGCAGGCTTTGGGGCTCTCCAGCTGCAGTTGGACCACTTCAGTCTCCGTGGGATACACAGCCCTGGTGCTGGCGCTTGTGGCCATCAGAGCTTAATCCTTTTGAAAGCATCTAGTCGGACGTGCAGTGGGGGGAGCTCAGGTGGCAGGAGGCTGGGCTGGTGCCTTTCAGCGGCGCTGTGGGTGTCTCGGGGCCTCGGAGGCTGTATGAAGAGCACACACTGGGCAACCCTTGGGTGTCTGCCTTTCAGGCATGATTAGAGCAAGAACCGCTTTGTAAATCACACAGGCATTCCCCTAAGCTATTTAATCTCAAGCCTCAGAACCCCTTGGGTGCAGACACAATTTGTTGGGAATTTTGTATGTTGCTCAGTGAGATGTGCCAAAAAATATAGAGCTAAAACTTAAAGTGGAAACATGATTTGGAGGGATTCCCTAGTCAACACTGGGAATTATCATCAGTCGAATGTATTCTGTGTAATGACCTAGAAATCATATATTCCACTTCAGACTTTTTATGACCAATTGTAACTGGAGTCTAAATATTTGAATCCTAATGCCATAGAGGCAATGAGTATTTATGAAATAGCTGGCTGGATTAGGGATTAATTAGTAATGGTGGGATGGAGAAAATCACCTGGTCTTTACCAGAGGAATGCAGGGGGTATGTTTTTTCCATTCTATAGACTCAGATACCCTGGCCAGAGTTAGGATTCCTTTAACTCTGGTGTGTAGGTAGAGAAGATGGTAATCTTGGAGGAAGAAGAGTGTATTCAGAAGTAATTAGGTTTACTATTAATACAAGCATTCTGCTTTGCTTAGGCATCGAATTCCTGAAAGGATTTCGGGTAATACTGGAGGAGCTGAAGTCAGAGGGAAGACAGTGCCAACAACTGATTCTAAAGGATCCGAAGCAGCTCAACAGTAGCTTCAAAAGAACTGTAAGTCATGCTGGGGAATGTGCTCCTGAAGACATGCCATTGTTCCAGGGTCCTGAATAGCGTATTCAAAGTCTGAAATTGGAGAAGGAGGGGCTATGGGGTCCACCCCACCCGCCAAGGTGGGCAAGAATGGTACAGCAGCACCTTGAGCCTGCTCCACGCTCCCAGGGAAACTTCAGCACCTCCCTGTGTAAACACGTCTCTCGGGTTACTGCTGGAGCAGCGATCCTGGAAGGTGTCTTTGTGCCCCAAAGAGTGTATGTGGGCTCACCCTGCCCCCCAACTCTGAGGTTCAGTATTAACAAGCCATGGGTTCTTTGCCAAAAAACAGACTGCATTGTCCATCTTCATGGTTAAGTGATCCAAACCTCAAGTTGGTCCAGAAACTAGACCTGACTTCCTGCCTCCCTGGAACATGTCCTGCAGATCTGGAGTTGTGTCTGGGTGGCAGTTGGGGTAGGAGCGAAGACCTTATGTAGGTGGAGGGGTGGGTAATTTCTCCATGATGTCACTGTGTTTTTGTTCCCTTTTAGGGAATGGAATCTCAACCTTTCCTGAATATGAAATTTGAAACGGATTATTTCGTAAAGGTTGTCCCTTTTCCTTCCATTAAAAACGAAAGCAATTACCACCCTTTCTTCTTCAGAACCCGAGGTGAGTATGGCCTTTCCTGCCTGGTTCCCATGAGAAGACTTTTCTCCTGCTTTTGATGATTTTTCTATAGAAATGTGTTCAAGAACATGCCAAGGGCCAGGCGCGGTGGCTCACACCTGTAATCCCAGCACTTTGGGAGGCCGAGGCAGGCGGATCACAAGGTCAGGAGTTCGAGACCAGCCTGGCCAACATGGTGAAACCCTGTCTCTACTAAAAATACAAAAATTAGCCAGGTATGGTGGCGGGCACCTGTAATCCTAGCTACTCGGGAGGCTGAGGCAGGAGCATTGCTTGAACCCGGGAGGCAGAGGTTTCAGTGGGCCAAGATTGGGCCACTGCACTCCAGCCTGAGTGACAGAGTGAGATTCTGTCTTGGGGGGAAACAAACAAACAAACAAAAAACATGCCAAATACTAGTATGAAGCAAGCATGGCAGGGAGAAAAGCATCCAGAAAAGTACTTTTTAGAATTAAGGTTAGGTACAGACACTGTTCATCTAACCAGATATACCCACTCCTGGCTTGTTGTAGAACAGACCTGACAGTTGATATTTTTGAGGATGTTGTGACCATCACTAAGACAGTCTGCATTACCTATGCTCTCAGCTATTTGGGAGGCTGAGGCAGGAGGACTGCTTGAGCCCATGAGTTTGAGGCCAGCCTAGGCAACATAGCAAGACCCCATTTCTAATTAAAAAAGACAGCCGGCCAGGCGCAGTGGCTCATGCCTGTAATCCCAACACTTTAGGAGGCCGAGGTGGGTGAATCACCTGAGGTCAGTAGTTCCAGACTAGCCTGAAAAATATGGTGAAACCCCGTCTTTACTAAAAATACAAAAATTAGCTGGGCGTCATGGTGTGCACCTGTAGTCCCGGCTACTCGAGAGGCTGAGACAGGAGAATTGCTTGAACCCGGGAGGTGGAGGTTGCATTGAGCTGAGATCAAGCCACTGCACTCCAGCCTGGGCGAAAGAGCAAAACTCCGTCTTTAAAAAAAAACAAAAAAAAAGCCAGACATGTATCAAAACGATTGGATTAAAGAAGAAAAATAGGCCTGGCTCAGTGGTTCATGCCTATAATCCTGAGGCAGGAGGATTGCTTGAGCCTAGGAGTTTGAGGCCAGCCTGGGCAACGTAGCAAGACCCCATTTCTAGTTAAAAAAGACAGCTGGCCTGGCACAGTGACTCACACCTGTAATCCCTGCACTTTGGGAGGCCGAGGCAGGCACATCACAAAGTCAGGAGTTCGAGACCAACCTGGTCAACGTGGTCCCCATCTCTCCTAAAAATACCAAAATTAGCCGGGTGTGGTGGCATGTGCCTGTAATCCCAGCTACTCAGGAGGCTGAGGCAGGAGAATCGCTTGAACCGGGGAGGCAGAGGTTGCAGTGAGCTGAGATCATGCTACTGCACTCCAGCCTGGGCCACAGAGCAAGACTCCATCTCAAAAAAAAAAAATAAATAAATAAAAAATAACCAGAAATAAAAAGCGTAAGTTGATTTTGTGGTAAAGGGTAGGAGCATGAAATGATTCCATTTTTCACCTGTTATCAGGAGGGAGGCCTGTCATTTTCAGGACTAGATTAAGAAAATTATTTTCTAGAAAGTTCTGTTTATTTAATGTCTATGTGCCAGGCCCTGTTCTAAATGCATTCCAAATGTTAACTCCAGATACCCTCTGTGACAACCCTACAAAGAATTTAATCGTACCATCCCCACTTATTAGATGTCGAATCCCACACAGAGAAGGTGAAGGGCTTGCCGGGAGTTGGATTTGAACCCCAGAAGTCTGACTCTGGAATCCATGCTCTGAACTCAACCACCCACTGTGCTGGGTCTGCTCACCTTTTGTTCTGTACAGGTTATCTCTTTAATCTTCCTGAGTTGCTGCTTTCAAACTTTGGTGACTGGTCACCCTGCAACAGGCAGCAGCTCCTTCTTGCCTTCCTGATCAGTCTTTGTCATTCAAGCCTTGGATGGTCAGTCCTGTCCAACATCCCCTCCTGTGAGGTCTGGTTGCAGCCCTCATCCATTGTGATGTTTCTGTTCACAACTCCAGCCTACATCAGTGTTTCCCTCTGCAGAATTCTTATTATGGTTGTTTTCTATGCAGCAAAATTATTTTAACAATTGGTCTCATAATTCTTAAAATGAAATTCCATAGGGCAAAGACCATGTGTATGTCACATAATCTCTGGATGACTTGCACATAATAACCAGATAGAAGATTCAAAGAATGTGTTTATGAAAGCCTCACCTAAATCAAAATTAGCATAATTTAAGATGAATTTTTCCCATTGGCATAGAATCAATATGTCTATTTGGGGGTAAGGTGGGTGCAGGGGGTATGTTCCTGGAATGCAAACATTTGTCACCATTTCAGTGCACTGTGGTCTTTGATGCTGCCTTTGGTTTTATTGGCATTATACGGAGACTCTCCCTGCGTTAGCAAGCAGCATGGCATAGTGGACTAGCTGTTTGGCCCCTCTCCTTGTGTTTTGATTGCGTTTAGATTCTGTTTCAAAGCTATTGGCTTTGGTACCTGGTTTTCAGTGCTGACACTACTACTTATATGCCTGCATGTCATTTCAGGAAACCATCAAGAGCATCTTAAATAGAATACTAGTGAAGGTTAAAATAATCCTGCAGCACTTACCAAGACCACTCCAAAGTTCTCTTGTGTCTAAACATCTCCACAGTGGGGTAGGGGCCGGCATCATTTCTGTTTACAGCTGAAACAGAGCCTCCATGTGACTGCGGCATGAACATAGCTCTGCTGCCCTTGGCCACCATCCTTGAAATTATGTAATGCCCAACAAGCTTTTAAAATCTGGGTGACTTTACACTGTTAACATTTATGTGGCATAAAGTGAACTGCATTAATATGTTTATATTGTACCATTTAAATGTTTGTAAGATACAACTGCACAGTAGTGAAAATCCTCATTGAATTGATATATTTTATACCTTTTCTAGCATTACCTGACACAGTATCTTTATATTTCATTGGGTTGTTGGGAGAGGAAAATGTCAAACTGTCCTAAAACTAAAAACATGTATCTTTATTCTCTTAATAGCCTGTGACCTGTTGTTACAGCCGGACAACTTGGCTTGTAAACCCTGTAAGTAACAGTGTTCTTATCTATCAAGTCTCAAAGTGTTGCCACTATGATGGTGTTGGGGTAGCCTCTGGTTGCTCACTCTGGGTCCTACCTCCTCCCAGTCTGGAAGCCTCGGAACCTGAACATCAGCCAGCATGGCTCGGACATGCAGGTGTCCTTCGACCACGCACCGCACAACTTCGGCTTCCGTTTCTTCTATCTTCACTACAAGCTCAAGCATGAAGGACCTTTCAAGCGAAAGACCTGTAAGCAGGTGAGCTGCTGGGTGTACATAAAGTAACACTGCGAGTTTCAAAGCGACTCCTGGGCCACTGGAATTTGGGTTGCTCAATGTGAGCATTAGGCTTTGTTGGCTCTCAGTGGTTGGTAGATACTTGGGAATGTAATCACTGGGCATGTCTCAGGGCCATCTTGCCACTGTCCTTCACTCCCTAGTTATCTGTATCCCAGCTGTCCTGGTTGTGATACAGCAGCCTGGTAACAGTATTGCCAAGGAATAAACAAGAAGTATTTCTCATTTGTCCATATATGTGTGTGTGTGTGTGTGTGTATATATACATATATATATTTATATATATATTTATATAATATTTATAAATATATATATATATATATATTTTTTTTTTTTTGAGATGAAGTCTTGCTCTGTCACCCAGGCTGGAGTGCAGTGGTGTGATCTCGGTTCACTGCAACCTCTGCCTCCTGGGTTCAAATGATTCTCCTGCCTCATCCTCTGGAGTAGCTGGGATTATAGGCACATGCTACCATGCCCAGCTAATTTTTTTATTTTTAGTAGAGACAGGGTTTCACCATGTTGCCCAGGCTGGTCTTAGACTCCTGACCTCAAGTGATCTACCCACCTTGGCCTCAAAAGTGCTGAGATTGCGGGCCCGAGCCACCACGCCTGGCCTGTCCTTTTATGTTTTAAACATTCATCATGTGCTCTCTGTGTGGCAGGCCCTGAGCTTTATGCTCCTTGAATCCATACCGCTCTATGAAACAGAGGCTACTGTCATCCCCATTTTACAGATGGGAAAGCTGAGGCTCAGGGAAGTCACCTGGCTTGCTCAAGGCCGCATAGCTAGTAAATGGAAAAACCAGATCTAGGAGCCAAGCCACTGATAACTCAGTGGGTACTGATTTTACAAACAGGCCAAGGTTAAATAGAAACTGAGTAACCCAGCCCTTAAACTGGGAGTGGTCAGAAGAGTGGAAACCGTTTCGGATGTTCACAGGACTGTCTGATCGCCCACTGTGGATACCAAGAAAGTTTTTGGTTGTGGTGGCAAAGCCCAGTACCTCCTTAGACATGCTCCTGTATATGTCAGGTTCTGTCATAGTTTGCTCTCCTTGCTGGCTCTCATCTCTATCAAGGTCTTTGACCTCCTGCCCATGTTAAAATTATGGCAAATAAAATATGTATAAACACAAACTGGTAATTTATTTCCTCACCCTTTTGTTAAGTAAAGGTTGTTCAAACTAGTTTCTTTGTCTTCAAATCAAATATTCCTGCTCAGGGTGCCACCAGCTAAGCATAGACTATGGCAAGGGTCCTGGGCTGTCCTGGGCCTTTTATCAAAGGGAAGTTCAGATAACATGTGGCAGATAAACACAGTTACTTTTTGATCTAATCACATTTTCTGAAAACTGTGGTTGAGACTGATGGACTGATGGCAAGTCTTCTTCAACTCTGGGCTAGAAGAGGTGTCCTGATGACCTTTGTCCAAAAAGTGAGTTTTTAAAGTGTTCTTTGGTCTGTTGCAGGAGCAAAATACAGAGACGACCAGCTGCCTCCTTCAAAATGTTTCTCCAGGGGATTATATAATTGAGGTATGCATAACACAAGATAGCCCTATTAATGCTATAGAATGAACCCAGTTCATATAGAATTCCAACTGTTTACAACACTAAAATTTCAAGCCATTGAAGGTGTGCACAGTTATATTTTTATATGGTTCTTAACATGCTTTTAGAAAAAGTTTGTATATAATTGATCTTTGATCTCTTCATTAAATATTTCAAATAAATATTTTTATGTAATCATATGGTCCATATATAACCATGGTTTAAAATCTCTAGTATTCCTTAATACTACAAAGATATATTTTCAAGATTTTAGCTTAAAGTTTTTTTTAGTATGAAAATAGCAAAATAAGTTATGCCCATTACTTTTGCCTACACTTCTCTTAAGTTTCTGTTGCTATTCTTCTATGTAAGTATAAATGAATTCTAAACACCACTTCAAAGAACATGTAAATGTAATGTTTCGGGGAAACCCCATCTCTTGTAAAAATATAAAAATTAGCTGGGCGTGGTGGCGGGCGCCTGTAATCCCAGCTACTCGGGAGGCTGAGGCAGGAGAATCACTTGAAACTAGAAGGTGGAGGTTGCAGTGAGCTCAGATCGCGCCACTGCACTCCAGCCTGGGTGAAAGAGCGAAACTCCGTCTCAAAAAAAAAAAAAGTAATGTTTCATTTCCTTTTTAAGATTACCTTTCCTGTATCAAATTGGTACTACAAATAATAAGAGTATGAGGAAAATAGAAAAGGAAATTAACAATTTGTCCATAGTGCCACCATTCAAAGACAACCAACATGTCTTAACATTTTGGTAGAAACACCTAGTTCTTGCATTCCTTGGAATCAGTGTGTGGTTTTAGACTGACACACCTTCTTAAAGCATTAATGGAGGCCCAGTAAAATCAGTGGAAGGATGCCAGCTTAATTGAACATTATTAGAATGTGGGACTCACCAGCTGACTTCTTCAATTAATACACAGCCTTTTGATTAATAAAAGAAAACATGATGAAGCTTAGAGTTTCGAGTTGGTAAAGCAGAGATGAACCTGAGTACACATGATGCCTAGTCTCAGCCTGGCAGATGATTACAGGCTCCAGAAGCTCTCTTTTCCAAAACTCAGCCATTCTCCACTACTTGCTTCCCACCCCTTCCCGCACTGCCCACTGATGGAAAAAATGAATGAAATTACCATTTTTTTCCCACTTACCTGGTATATATCACTTAAAAAAAAATAATGCAGCATCCCCTGTTTTGCAGCTGATGGATGACACTAACACAACAAGAAAAGTGATGCATTATGCCTTAAAGCCAGGTAGGTGTTTTTTCGTTTGAAATTTCCGCCCTAGACTAATATAGACCAAGGTATTTGATATTCTGTCTACTTCATGATTTACAGAAACAAAACAAAATTCGGCTCCTCTCTCTTAAATGATGTTCCATCAAATCTGACTTTCCTTCCACTCTAATGTGGGTACCTGGGAGATTAAAGCCAATTTGGTGTGTATAGCTGGGACTAGATAAATAGTCAATTGTCCTCTGAAGAAAAGTGGTAGGAGGGGAGGTTTCCTTAGGCAAAATTCTCACTCAAAGGTATTTTATGTCCCAGCCTGACTCTTAACTGTTGAATTGTTCTTTGCAACTCTTTAAAAATGAACCTTTGAATCCTTTTATAATCACCAAACCACACTAGAGAAAGGTGGTTGCATGGTCCTAGAACCTGTTATGTGGCTTATGTTTAAAAAGAAAGAAAGTTGTTTCTCTTTGAACCTTTACACTGCTTAAGTTTAAAAACTTTCCCTTTGAAATTTCCCAGTGCACTCCCCGTGGGCTGGGCCCATCAGAGCTGTGGCTATCACAGTGCCACTGGTGGTCATATCAGCATTCGCGACGCTCTTCACTGTGATGTGCCGCAAGAAGCAACAAGGTATCTCTTCGTGTGCTGTGTCTCCCCACAACAAGGGGCAGACCAGGGGTTGCTGCCAACAGAAAGGGAGACTGGGAGTACCTGGGTCCTCCAGGATGGCTCCTGGGAAGCCTCATAGCTCCTATTCAGTTCCCAGAATTAAAATATTTGGCTTTTAACCTCAGGAGCCACTAAAAAAACAGGTATCATTATATATCTATTTCTTGAGACAGGGTCTCGCTCTGTTGCCCAGGCTAGAGTGCAGTGACACAGTCATAGCTCACTGCAGGCTCGACTTCCCAGGCTTAAGCCATCCTCCCACTTCAGCCCCCTGAGGTAGCTGGGGACTACAGGCATGCACCACCATGCCTGGCTAATTAAAAAAACATTTTTTTTTTGTAGTCATGGGGTCTCACTATGTTGCCTAGGTTGGTCTAACTCCTAAGCTCAAGCATTCCTCCTGCCTCAGCCTCCCAAAGTGCTGGGATTACAGGCATGAGCCACGGCCTCTGGCCCATAATTCTATTTTCAACCATAGGATAGTAAATTCAGGGACATAAAGGAAGCTTGAAATATAAGTAAGGATATAGGTAGGGCTTGCTCATTTACAAAAGTCACCATGAGACAACCTTCTGAGGTGTTGTAAATGATCCATAGCTTGGTCTAGGTGAGGGTTACACAGTTGTATACTTCCATAAAAATTCACTGAGATGTACACTTAAGATTTAGGTACTTTACTTTTGTAAATTATACCTCAATAAAAACTCTTTTAAGAAAATATCAGCTCTGCCCGTGCTTAATTGGTCTAATAGGTGCACTTGGCTGTAAGAGCCAGTTCTGGGCACTCTGCTAACTAGGGTGGCGCTCTGCTAACCAGGATGACCCCTGCAACATTTCTTAATTTATCCAAGGTCAGTTTCAGGTGAAGAACAATTTTTGACCATTCGCTGCTCCACTGCGGAAATCAACTGTCCCATTCCAAGTGATGACCTGAGGGGGCTGATGGAGTTGGGGACTGGGACTACTCTAGGTAGACGTGTCAATTGTTCTTTCTTGAAGATAGCACTGGGTTTCAATTCTTAGGGAATAGAACAAAGCATTGCTTGCAGGTATCAACCCTATCTTCTTTTCCAATTTAGAAAACATATATTCACATTTAGATGAAGAGAGCTCTGAGTCTTCCACATACACTGCAGCACTCCCGAGAGAGAGGCTCCGGCCGCGGCCAAAGGTCTTTCTCTGCTATTCCAGTAAAGATGGCCAGAATCACATGAATGTCGTCCAGTGTTTCGCCTACTTCCTCCAGGACTTCTGTGGCTGTGAGGTGCGGAATCTAAAGTTCCTTCTCCTACCCTGGCCAGGACACTTGCCCCGTACTCTCTCCCCACTGCCTTCTCCTCTCCTCTGGGCCTCCTGTGGTGACACTTGCCCTTGAGTAGTGCCGCAGCTTTCAAACTGGGGATAGTCTTGCATTCTTTCTTCAGTCTGTCTTACCCATCACCAGCACTAAATATTTCATAATACTTAGTTCTAATTCTGACAAACTTATGCTCTAGAGCTTTGAGTGGCACTCACCTGGCAGGAAGTTTTGTAAGCATTAAGAAGACCAGTAGCTTCCATGGAAACATGCAATTGGAGTTGAAGGGTGTCACTCATCCTAGTGAGCATGTTCAGGACAGAAGCCCCACTCGGAGGATCAAAGAGAGAGTGGCAAGTAAAGCAGTGAGTTCACACTGTTGTTTGGAGTTCTGCTGAGAAGGGGAATGAGGGATGAGGCTGCCATTAGAGGGGATCTTGAGGTCCAGGGAGAAGTGATAAACAAATGGCTCTGTGAAGCTGTTTGACCATTGACTGGTGGAATCATAGACGGGGAGAAACTGGTGATGCAGGAGAGGGCACTGGCCAGAGAGAACAGGGAGGTAGGAAGGGAGCACTCCCAGAAAGCAATATTGTGTCAAGTACTGAAATGATCTGCTCTGGTTTCTTAGCTGTTCTCTTGAGTTATTAATATGTTATTAATATCCTTTTCTATAATGTCAGAATGTACATTTTTAGAGTGAAGTCTGAAACTCTCATGGAAGGCATACCCTGTTTCTTGCAAATGCAAGAACTGTACAATAATTGTGTGATTGGAAGTTGTTTTTGCTTTGAAACTGCCCATTGGTATGTTTTTCAGAATCTCTCCATGTGGTGAGGCTGCCCCCTAGTGTCAGCATAACATACTACGCTAGCCTAGTTTCCCTCTGCATGGAAGCGGTGAGGTTGGTGGATCAGCACGTCCTGAAAATAACTGCACTCTAGCCAATGGCACAGTTTTCAGATACCACAGGCAACCAAGTTTGCTCTACTTCACAAGTATTTAGCCTCTGGGGAAAACGCTCTTCCAGTTATTAGTGTAATAGTTACTGTAGAAAATTTGGAACGAGAAAAGGATGATAAATAAAACATTGTCTGGTATCCCAACCTGATTAAAGAAAATCTGAGAAAGAGGAACTCACATTTCATGTGTGGTTTATTTCCTTCCAGTCTTTTTCCATATAGGTGAACTCACGCATAGTTTTGCCTTTGGGGCTGATTGAAATGATTTTTTTGCAGTCTCTTAATAATTTTTTACACTATTAGTAGTTATATATAAACTGCAATTTTAAATAGCTACATGACCCTCCATACTGATGTGCCGTAACTGAATTAGTACAAATATTAAACATCTCAGTGGTTCAATATTGTCCCATTTGTGATGATTTCCCAAGAAAGATGCCTGGAAATGGAATTGCTGGGTCAAAGATAGGAACATTTAAAAAATGCTTGGTGTATACTCCCACTGAGCTTTTAGCATGTGTAATGTTATCAAGAATTAAGGAAAGTAGAAGATAATTCAGGGTTATTTTCAGCAAGTGGATGGATGTTGGAGTTTTTTCCCCATTGGTAACATCTTAGAGCAGAAGAGGAGAACAAAGTCATTTCAGAATGCCCTTCCCTGTAAGATAGTGTGGCTGCTGTATTTGGTCATAGCCATTGGGAATTAATATCTGAACTACAGAAGGAAAGACATCAACACAATCGCCAAGAGATGTTTTCAGCAGAATTAGGTGAAAGTGGTCTGAGAAGGTGAAGTCCTCTGAGGGGCCACACATGTCTGATTTTCTCTGTTTTGTCAGCCACCCCCACAATCTCCCTACTAGACCCCCTTGGGGGTAAAGCCTTGCCAATGACCAGCCTTGTAGAGATGTAGCTTTGTAGACTTGTGTGAAGTCATGGAGGAAGGTGCTAGTCAGTCCTGAGTGAGTTATTCAGAATGACCATGTTAATGCAGTTCACTAACCTCCTCTCCAGCCATGGACAAACTAGTAAACAGCATGCGTACGCCTGAGGCTATGAGAGTGTCGAGATAGGTTCCTTTGTCAGTCACTGTCTGGATGTGAGTCACCTATAATTGGGGGTGACTGGCATCCAGGCCTGAGCCCCATCTCCCAGTTCACTTTGGAGCCACTCATCCACATCTTCCTCTCAGAGCCTGCCAGCCTTCTCTCCAGGATCTGCCCCTCCAATCCAGGTACCTCACTCACCAGATAACCAACCTCAGTTTCTCTGTCCTGTGCTCTTTACCACCTGTTTCTTCCTTGAGGATGCCCTATGTAGGGTGTGACTTCAGCAAGGTGCCAAAAGCGCTGTGCTTCTGTCCCCTCACTTGTAGGGCAGGAGTGGTAATGACGCCGTGTGATACGAAAATGGATGGATGGCAAGTTTTTGCAGAGGGACTAGCATATGACCATCACCCATGGAACTTTAGCTATTCCTTGGTATGGTGTAACCTGGAGCCTGCACATAGCTGTGCTCATAAGGGTTAAGGGGCAGATGAGATGGCCTCCTTCTGACATTTCCCTTCCTGTAACTCACTTCCCGAGCCTCTTCCAGAGCCTTCTGTATGGGTGACACGGTGCCTTGTTCTCTTTCCAGGTGGCTCTGGACCTGTGGGAAGACTTCAGCCTCTGTAGAGAAGGGCAGAGAGAATGGGTCATCCAGAAGATCCACGAATCCCAGTTCATCATTGTGGTTTGTTCCAAAGGTATGAAGTACTTTGTGGACAAGAAGAACTACAAACACAAAGGAGGTGGCCGAGGCTCGGGGAAAGGAGAACTCTTCCTGGTGGCGGTGTCAGCCATTGCCGAAAAGCTCCGCCAGGCCAAGCAGAGTTCGTCCGCGGCGCTCAGCAAGTTCATCGCCGTCTACTTTGATTATTCCTGCGAGGGAGACGTCCCCGGTGTCCTAGACCTGAGTACCAAGTATAAACTCATGGACAATCTTCCCCAGCTCTGTACCCACCTGCACTCCCGAGACCACGGCCTCCAGGAGCCGGGGCAGCACGCGCGACAGGGCAGCAGAAGGAACTACTTCCGGAGCAAGTCAGGCAGGTCCCTGTACGTCGCCATTTGCAACATGCACCAGTTTATCGACGAGGAGCCCGACTGGTTCGAAAAGCAGTTCGTTCCCTTCCATGCTCCTCCACTGCGCTACCGGGAGCCAGTCTTGGAGAAATTTGATTCGGGCTTGGTTTTAAATGATGTCATGTGCAAACCAGGGCCCGAGAGCGATTTCTGCCTAAAGGTAGAGGCGGCCGTTCTTGGGGCAACTGGACCAGCCGACTCCCAGCACGAGAGTCAGCACGGGGGCCTGGACCAAGACGCGGAGGCCCGGCCTGCCCTTGATGGTAGCGCCGCTCTGCAGCCCCTGCTGCACACGGTGAAAGCCGGCAGCCCCTCGGACATGCCGCGGGACTCAGGCATCTATGACTCGTCTGTGCCCTCATCTGAGCTGTCTCTGCCACTGATGGAAGGACTCTCGACAGACCAGACAGAAACATCTTCCCTGACGGAGAGCGTGTCCTCCTCTTCAGGCCTGGGTAAGGTGACTTTGGGGCCGGGTTCTAACAGCACACAGCCTTTGGCCATGCTTCTGAAATAGTCAAAGCGTTTTTCCAGCTTTGGTGCCAACTTATTGGGCAGTGAAACCTGATGAGAACACAGCTCGTTTGGTAGTCTTGATTTATACCAGGTGATGGGAATACTCACATGTTTGAGTTGCAGAAATACTAATGCTAAATTATGGTGAGTTGCCCAGACCCTGCAAGGGGTGTTGTGCCACATATAGTATATGCACCGTATCACTTTTCTAAACTTCAAAAACATCAGACATGAAAACACATTGGGCCCGGAGGGTCTTGGATAACAGTTTGTGGATGCGTGTCTTTTTTAGACCTATAGTGTTCACCGCCCCCCATTGTCTTTACAGCTACATTCATTGAGTCTGGGATTCATGGGTACAGTATTATTTCTATCTTAGCTCAGCACAGGGTCCCAGGTATGAGGGCTGTCTAGGAAGGCCTACTTCCCCAGGGAGCATCAGCTAGATGCCATCTCAGGCTGTGCCTTACTATGTCTGTAACTAGTTGGGGTCATGCATACAAACCCTTGACTTTTTTTTTTTTTTGAGATGGGGTCTCACCCTGTTGCCCAGTCTGCAATGGCACGATCTCAGCTCACTGCAACCTCTGCCTCCCAGGTTCAAGCAATTCTTCTGCCCAGCCTCCCAAGTAGCTGGGATTTCAGGTACACCACCATGCCCAGCTAATTTTTTGTATCTTTAGTAGAGATGGGGTTTCACCATGTTGGCCAGGCTGGTCTCGAACTCCTGACCTCAAGTGATCCCTCAACCTCGGCCTTCCAAAGTGCTGGGATTACAGGCGTGAGCCACTGCGCTCAGCCCAAACCCTTTACTTTTACGAAATATCTCTTCCTTCCTCAGCTAAGGGAACTAGAACCTGTTAGGAGGACTAGCCCCATCTTGAGCTGGTTGGGATTCTTACCTCATTAATACAGAGCCATAGTCCAAACCCAGATCCAGCCATATTCTGGCATGAGCACCCGCCCAGCCCAGTGAAATGCGATGATAGTGTGACTCTGTACTCTCTTCTCTACTTAGGTGAAGAGGAACCTCCTGCCCTTCCTTCCAAGCTCCTCTCTTCTGGAGCGTGCAAAGCAGATCTTGGTTGCCGCAGCTACACTGATGAACTCCACGCAGTCGCCCCTTTGTAACAAAATGAAAGAGTCTAAGCATTGCCACTTTAGCTGCTGCCTCCCTCTGATTCCCCAGCTTATCTCCCTGGTTGCATGGCCCACTTGGAGCTGAGGTCTCATACAAGGATATTTGGAGTGAAATGCTGGCCAGTTCTCCCTTGCTCCAACCCTTCACCAGATATCTTGGCAAACTCTCCAATTTTCTAAAATGATATGGAGCTCTGAAAGGCATGTCCATAAGGTCTGACAACAGCTTGCCATATTTGGTTAGTCCTTGGATCAGAGCCTGTTGTGGGAGGTAGGGAAGAAATATGTAAAGAAAAAAAAGGAAGATACCTTCACTGGTCATTTAGACTTCACTGAGCTCTGCAAACTTTGCCTGTTTGCTATTGGCTACCTTGATTTGAAATGTTTTGTGAAAAAAGGCACTTTTAGCATAATAGCCACAGAAATCAAGTGCCAGTCTATCTGGAATCCATGTTGTATTGCAGATAATGTTCTCATTTATTTTTGATGTAGAATTTACATTGCCATGGGTGTTAAATATAAGCTTTGAGTCAAAAGTCAAGAAAGTGACTGAATATACGGTCACCTTTTATGAAATGAGTCTCTGTGTTACTGGGAAGCATGACTGATTGAGGTGAAGCTCACAGGGCCAGGCTGACCTTCTTGACCATTCCATCTGAGATAGGTTGGTCAATGTGCAGAAGGCCCCAGGACCTCAGCACACACAGCCTCCTCTTGGTCTGAGTAGACATCATGTGGAGGCCAGATCTGCCTGCTGTTTCCATGGGTTACATTTACTGTGCTGTATCTCAGATGTTGGTATCTGGAAGTTTATTCTTAAGAGACTGCTACCCAGCTGGTCTGTATTATTGGAAGTTGCAGTTCGTGCTTTGGTTGGCCTTCTGGTCTAAAGCTGTGTCCTGAATATTAGGGATCAGAATTCACTGAAATACAGCAGTGTGTGGAGGTGATGGCCAGTTAATCTGCTGAACTGGTTTTGACTAATGACAAACCTCTTTTTAAGAAGGTAGAATGGAGGGGATAGTCACAAAAGTAAATGTTCCATTTTTATGAATGACTTTGTTCTACAGAGTTCTGTTTCTAAAGAAAAAACAATTGTTCACATTCCATCTGATGATTAGCACGTGTGTAATGAATGCTGTCTTGGTCTTCCCTGTGGAAACCCTTCTCCCCGTGCCTTTGAGCAGGTGTGGACATCTCTCACTGCCTTTCACACGGGTGCTGTTAGATTTTGGCACCCCGTTTTCTCAGCATTCAGCCCAGGGACTGTGGTTTTAAGTCTGTCGTCAGATAAGACCAGCATGAAGGGGTATGTTGAGAAATATCCTGAGGCAGAGTGGGAGGTGGGATGGGGCAGGACTTTCCCTTCTAAGCACATGCATGGCAGGTGGGGAAAGGGGGACTTGCACCCCTGCTGGAAAGAAAAGGTTTGTGTATATTTCTGATGCAAATGTCATACTCACTGCTCTGTAAAGGCAGCTGGCAGCTTTTTGGGAGAAGAACGTGCTAGTCTGTTCTCTGGCATCAAGTTTCCTGCAGCTGCTCCAAGGGAGAGACAGGGAGCTGCAAGACTGTCTCCCCATAAAAACAGGCAACTCAGAGAAGAGTCATTCCATGTTGTTCTTATGGAATCTGGAATGAGTGCAGAGCTCCTACCACACATGACTGTCCCGCCATTTCATCCTAGGCATACATTCTGTGAAGGAGATTGGTTAGTCCAAACTTGCTAACATATGAAAATTCACTTGGAACATTATGAGAGATTTCTTATTGAGGTCAAGAGATGTTTCCTGTCCCAGAGGAACCATTAGGAGTCGCTTTTAGGATATTCAGCTTTGCTCATGAAATAAGGCATCTCTGGGAAAGTGGCCCCAGGCAGAGAATGGAGGATTGGGAGGAGAAGCATTAACTGGGCTCCAATGGTGTGTGGGCAGAGAGCTAGCCACGTGAACTCACTCCTTATGGAAATGGAAGGGAAAAAGAGAGTGCTAGTCGAAAAATCAGGGGATGTTTTAGTTTGGATTTAGGGTTTTGATACTTATGTTGAAATACTAATGTTTCTGATCAACAAAATCAAACTCTTAATATACCAAGTAATGAAACGACAGTGTGATTGCCTCAGAATAAATTGAGAAGTCCAACTTCCTAGTTTTGTTTCATTAGTTTCACTTTTTCTACTCTCCCCATTGTGCTAGAAATGGGAATCCTTGCCCTGCAGATTAAGGCAAAACATCTGTTTTAAGCAAAGCTGCATTTTTTGACTCAGAAATTGTCCCAGATGGTGGATATAAGATGAAATTCAGAAAAACGTTCTGCCAAGTCACAGGCTTTTAGATATTGTGGAAACAAGAAATGGAAAAAGGGATGATCTCCATGAGAGGCCTTGATCCTGAGAGTAAAAGGCTTTTGTGGGTAGGTTAGACAGTGTCCTTTAGAAAAGAGATCAGGGGTAAGTCCAGGGTTCCAGGAAAACCAAGAAGCCTGCAGGTAGCTGAAGGTAGAGTGCTAGTTGTTCATCTTAACTTACCAATGCACTATAGAAAGGACTTAGCATCTGATGTCGTCAGCTTTGCCAGGAGAGTGATCAAGGAGGTTAAAGCTCAGGTAAAGGTGTGCCTTCTCAGAGACTGGTTACAAGCAGCAGAGACCACCTCAGCAGAGACCACCTCAACAGACTCAGCCCAGCCATACAGGGTGCAGAAGCTCCTCCAGAGGGCTGTCTTGGGCCTTTGAGGCAATCGATCTCCAGAAAGAATCAGAAGTCATTCCAGTCCAGGCCCAGGTATTCAAATGGTGACCCAGCCAGATAATAGTATCTTGAGCCAAAAATGAGATCAGGCCATAAAGTTAGAAGACAGAGTTTTTGATTGGCATGTTAGGAATAACTGAAGACAGTCTCAGATCAGAAGTTCAATAAAATGTCTTTAGCAGTGGTGACATCATTGGAATCAGTGTGTAGTAAGTCATGGATATTTAAGTTCGTATTTGTTTGTCAGCGTTCAGTCTTATAACTTCATAGCCACGAGTATCTTTTTTAAAATACCAACTGTTAGTCTCAGGTCTCCTGACTTAAGTGCAAATAAACAGGAGACTATCCTTCAAAAAATGTGGGGTTACATGATTTTCAGAGCCTTTTTTTCAGAGTTGAGCATCTTTTCTTTTAAAAGAAATAAAGGGCGAGAGGACCAATTTTATTCCTGGAGGAAAAATGACACACCCTCCTCCCAAAAGAAAACACTCTGGCCCCCCAACTTCAACACTAATTTGGCTCCCTGAAGAATAGAGAAAAAATTCTTTCTGTCTTTATTGAAGAGAAGTGGACAATGCCAATGTGAAGGTTACTAGTCTTTTATTTTCTGTTGGTGAAGACTACTACTGCTCTTATTTAGCAGATCTTATACCTTCAGTGGTCACCAGTATAGCATGTGAGGTATAAGGAAAACAGCGGTGTGATGATAAATGGTAATTAATATACTTTGTCTGTGTCAGAGAGCAATAGGGAATGGTGGGGACTGAGGCAAAACTGAAGTGCCCCTGTTCTACCCACAGGGGGCAATTTTCCAGTCGACTGTGGCCATGAAGTATTTCCTGATCTTCCCATTTTTCTTTTTTTTTTTTGAGACAGAGTCTCGCTCTGTCGCCCGGGCTGGAGTGCAGTGGCCGGATCTCAGCTCACTGCAAGCTCCGCCTCCCGGGTTCACGCCATTCTCCTGCCTCAGCCTCCCGAGTAGCTGGGACTACAGGCGCCCACCACCGCGCCCGGCTAATTTTTTGTATTTTTTAGTAGAGACGGGGTTTCACCGTGTTAACCAGGATGGTCTCGATCTCCTGACCTCGTGATCCGCCCGTCTCGACCTCCCAAAGTGCTGGGATTACAGGCTTGAGCCACCGCGCCCGGCCAATCTTCCCATTTTTCAAGAAAAGCTGACAGTCTGGATTTTCATATGAAAAATTCTGATTTTAAAAAATATTGACAACTAAGTTAAAATTCAAGTGAATTTAGACCCAGCAGAAGACATGGATAGACCTGATTTGGTCCACTGAATACCAGTTTGTTAACCTCTGCTTTATAAGATTTGAAGGAAAGGCATTCATGGTAATTACAGATGGTGTCACCAGAAAATGCTCTTGCTAAATGCAGCCAGTAGTTGGATTGCTTCTTTCTCCAGCCTCTCCCGCAAAGAAATTTGATGTGATTCTGAATGTACTGGACATGTCTTGATTGCATCTTTGCATTTCATGGTGTCTTAAAAGAAAGGCAAGCCAGTTGTTAATTTCAAAATCAGATTTATGCTCTCTCAATTTAAAAAATGCCGGGAACAATTTCATTTAAACTTCACAACCTAAAGGGCTTTGTTTATAGTTTTAGCTCTTGGCATAATAATTTTTTTTAGATGGTGTGCAGTTCTGAGCATAGGCCAAGACATGATTAGGAAAGCAGGCAATTTTAGAAAGTAAGGCAAGGAACCTCCTAGCATCCATTAGAGCCAGGTATTTGCATTATCTTCCATTTTGAGTGATCTGTGAATTGACTCTGTTTTGGAGGTGTGAAACAGTATACAGAGAAAAGCTTTTCCTGATATTGAGATACCAGTTAGGAGTCCAAATGGAGTGTTGGGTCATCCTTGCCATATCACCTCCTTTCCAGGATCAGAGTGAAAATAGACAAAAGGAAATCTGACTGCAAGCCAGTGGCTTTGATTCTAGTTTCAGGGTTTAGGGACTAGGAGAAAGTTTGGATTATCTAGCATGTTCTTCCCCTGGTGTCAGACAGGGCTGTGCCTGAATTATTCCAGACATACGGCTGTAGATGGTATTCTTTATTTTACAAGAAGGAGATTCTGTAACCTACCCTGCTGATCAGATAGTTCTTTGTATGTCTTATAGAAATTCAAGCCGGCTTCCTTTTGTTCGGCATGTAGTGGAGAAAGAACAGCTGGTCACCTTCCATGTATTCGAAAACCACAGTGAAGTCATCCCCCTGGTGTTTTTATTTCAGTGATAAATAATTCCACCCACTTAAACCATTCTTCATGGCTCTTGTTTTCCAGGGGCCTAATAATTTTCACTGCTATAATGTTTCTCAGCTTCACACTTAGTTTAGTTGCCCAAACAGAATGTTGGTGCCTTACTCACATTGGTGCCTTGTGAAGACCAGGCTCAGGGTGGGGATTATGGGGGAAATTCTTGCACACCCAGCTCCTCTTACCACTTAAAAATATAATGGCACTTTTACAAAATGATATATTGCCTATATTCATGGAGAATTATTTGACTACCACATTTTTTCCCCTGATGATAGTCATCTATCATAACTTGTGTTTGTTTTCCTCCTGAGATCAAACACTTGGTGCTTATTTCTGATGTATACTATGTTGAGACCAGCTCTTACCTTCTGAGTGGCAGCTACCCCTCCCTCCCAATTTTAGATCCTATTTTTACACATCTCTGTAGACATCACCTTTATTTCATGACTCACAATATTAAATAGTGCAGACTTCCGTTTAACCACTGGTGAGGTAACAGCAGTAGTTGCTAAGCACCACCTTCCCATTGCTGTTTGAGGGCTAATTTGCAAAGACATTTGAGTCCCCCAGTGAAGATGTCTGGGGAAGTTTGGCCAGTTGTCTTCCCTCTTGCCCTTTCGTTCTTTAAAATTCAGCTCAGACCACAGACACCTCCAGAATCTTGTTTATGTTCTGCTCTCAACTGACCAAGCACTGCGTTTTGCACAATCAGACGTCTCACGAAAGCAAACAGTTATGACTGCGTATCTGATATTTATATCCTATAAAATTTCAGGAAGATTCAGGGGCAATCTTCTATTTGTACATGATGTAGACAAAATTAGCTGCTCCAATTGTTAGACAAAAACTTGCCATTGGATTACACTAATGTGCTCATCTGTTGTTTTAAAAGTTTCGCGCGGTGGCTCACGCCTGTAATCCCTGCACTTTGGGAGGCCGAGACGGGCGGATCACGAGGTCAGGAGATCGAGACCATCCTGTCTAACACGGTGAAACCCCGTCTCTACTAAAATACAAAAAAAATTAGCCGGGCGCGGTGGCGGGCGCCTGTAGTCCCAGCTACTCGAGAGGCTGAGGCAGGAGAATGGCGTGAACCCGGGAGGCGGAGCTTGCAGTGAGCCGAGATGGTGCCACTGCACTCCAGCCTGGGCGACAGAGTGAAGACTCCGCCTCAAAAAAAAATAAATAAATAAATAAATTAAAAATAAAAGTTTCATATCAGGCGGGGCACGGTGGCTCACGCCTGTAATCCCAGCACTTTGGGAGACCAAAGTGGGCTGATCACCTGAGGGCCAGAGTTCAAGACCAGCCTGACCAACATGGTGAAACCCCGTCTCTACCAAAAATACAAAATTAGTCAGGCGTGGTTGTGGGCGCCTGTAATCCCAGCTACTCGGGAGGCTGAGGCAGGAGAATCGCTTGCATCTGGGAGGCAGAGGTTGCGGTGAGCTGAGATCGCGCCATTGCACTCCAGCCTGGGCAGCAAGAGCAAAACTCTATCTCAACAACAACAACAAAAAGTTTGGTATGTTTCTCTCAACAAAAAAGCATGGTGAATCCAGACCGCAGCAAAAGCTTTTGTGAAAACCAAATGTGTTCATCTAGATAGTAACTCCTATTTTTACTGTTAGTTTTTTAAAAGATAATTTTTCCCTGTGGAAACTCCCTGTTACTACATCCTAGGGGAGAAAGCCTGTGGAATATGGTGGTTATTGATGACGTTGCCTTTGTTTCATCTTTGAGTTTGTCGTTTGTGGGATCTAGTGGGATAATGAGCACTGACAGAACTCTTAACAGCGTGCTGTATTTTTTACATTGAAAATGTTAATGACTTATTTGATTTGTACATAACTCTGTAAATAGGTGATAGTAGATCACAGCTGACATTTACAAAATGTTTTTGTACCTTAGAATTTCTGCATTAAATAAAATGTTTTGTTTTAAGGTTGTAGTGGTTCATTTTTCATCTTTCTTGTTTCCTGACTGGCTGGGGTTCCCAGCCCAGTTTTCGGAGGGCTCTGCCTCACGACGAGGAGGCCAGGGGTGGCCGGTCTTCCTTGCCCTTTAGAGAACAGGACCGTGCTGCCCTAGACCTTCAGCTCGGCTCCCCAGGCAATCAGTCGCCCATTACCCCATGTGGCAACAGGCCTCCCTGCTGCAACAGGGTTACTTATATCAGAAAGAAATTTGACTTCTCAGAACAAATGGACTTTCTTTTCAGAAATTTGAAAAAAGGCACTGAGATTTGGGGGCTGCACACAAACGTTTCTTGTCACTCAGAAAAAAAGATGCCTGCTCAGTCTTCCATGGACATTCTCCCCTCCTGTGACCCCCATGCTCTGTGAGTTAACTTCTTGGTGTCCATCACCTTCAGGGTCAGGTCCCAGCTCTGCTGACTGTTTTTTCTTTCTTTCTTTCTTTCTTTTTAAGAGGTAGGGTCTCCCCACGTTGCCCAGGCTGCTCTCGAACTGCTGAGCTCAGGCAATCCTTCTGCCTCTGCCTCCAAAAGTGCTGGGATTACAGGTGTGAGCCACCGCGCCTGGCCTCTGCTACTGTTGCTGTGCCCCAGTGACTGTCAGACTCTGCCCCTCAGCCTCTCGTCCATAGAGAGGCCCTACTTTACAGGGCGATGAATTAAACTGCACGGCGAATGTAAAGTGCCACCTGTGCATTCCTGGCTCGTAGTACATGTTCAGTAAATGACAGCGTCCACAGGAGGACAGTGAGGGTTAACAAATAGCAAGGACATAGAATACAAGCTTTTGGCCATTGCCCGAGCGGGATGTAGTCTAAATTTGGGGTCTTGGGACCATAATAGATTTTAAACATTGGATCTTCCTTATTTACTTATTCCTTCTCATACTTCACTGGGATGTTAATGTGCTCAGGACCTACAACCTACCCTGTTTGAGGAGCTCAAGGAAAACAGAAGGAGTGGTAAAAAACAAAACCCCCCCAAAGAAAACAGCTCTGAGGGAAGCATTGTTGTTTCTGAGAGGAGGAAATTCTCACACATTCTTGCCTCCTGACCTTCGCATATCCTTCATTTCTCCTGGTTAGAGTCACCCAGGAGGCTTCTTATCATTTCTCCCATTGATTTCCTTTTCCCCCACACTCTGTCCATTCTTTTTATTTCCAGGAGTGCTAAGTGCTTTACACACATCATCTCATTCATCTTCACAGCTGCTCTGTGAGGTGGCCAATTCTACTGTTTCCATTTTACACATGAGGAAACTGAGGCTCAGAGAGTCTATAGCTGACTTGTGATCCCACAGTTGGCTAGTGGCAAAGCCAGGATATGAGCTGAGGCAAACCCTACCTAGACGGCTCAGGTATGCCCTTGGTAAAGGTCAAGCCAGCCAGGTAGGGATGGACTGAAAAATGTGTGGTCAAAGGCAATAGAGAGCTTTCCCATAAAGTAAATGTCAGAGAGGAAGTGATGATTGCCATCCTCTGAGTGTCGACAGGGCTGGTTCCTGCTCTTAGTGCTCTTCATGTTTTTTCTTACCATGACTCCCTGTGGAGGGTACTATCAGCAGCCTCAATTTTGAGATTCTGAGGTCTAGAAATTGTATAGCTTTGCCAAGGGCACAAACAAGGAATTGGCAGCACTGGAGTTGAAGTCTCTGAAGCATCACCACTCCTGATCAATAGGCTGCTCTGTCCCTCAGTAATAGTTTAAGGGGAAGGAAGAATCTTGAGTGACTTGGTTCCTTTCTCATTGAAAATACTGAGTGTAAATCTGGTTCAGAGTTGAAGCAAATGGATCTCGTGAGGCAGATACTGCAATACATGAATTTCTCTTTCCTTTTCTTTCATTAAAACAAAAGTTGCAGCTGGGCTTGGCAGTGCGCACCTATAGACTCACCTACTCGGCAGGCTGAGGCTTCAAAAAATACAAATAGTTCAGGCATGGTAACTTACACCTGTAATCTCAGCGCTTTGGGAGGTCAAGACAGGAGAATCACTTCAGGCCAGAAGTCTAAGACCAGCCTGGGCAACATAACAAGACTCCGTTTTTACAAAAAAATTTTAAAATTAGCTGGGCATGGTGGTGTGTGCTAGTAGTCCTAGCTCCTCAGGAGGCTGAGGTGAAAGGATTACTTGAGCCCAGGAGTTTAAGGCTGCAGTGAATTATATGATCACACCACTTCACTGCAGCCTGGGTGACAGAGCAAGATCCTGTCTCAAAAAATTTTAAGTTAAAATTAAAAAGTTAAAAAAAAAAAAAAGAAAAAGAAATGTTGCAGCTAGTACTTTCTATTAGTGTTCTCTTGGGACAGCATGAGAAGCCCTCATTTTTACCATGATATTAGAAAGCTGTCTGGTTTTACAGCAGCCTAGGGTTCTTGCAGTCCCCAACATATGTGGGGCCCTGCCACTGGCTTTGCTTTGTTTTAGAAATACCAGCATTAGAGGAGCAAAGACTAGTTTCCTCTTGGAGGCTCTAAATGGAAAAAAAATGTCGTTGCTTTAGTTGAATAAGAACTACAGATGATAAGCTAAGCAGGTGGAGGAGAGAGGAGACATAAAATCTTTCTTTGCAGTCCTGGGCACAGTGGGTCCCCAAAAAAAGTGTTTCCCACTCCTCCCTCAGCATATCCTGTCCTTGCTGTCCACAAGGAATGAAATCATAAGAGGCCCAAGAATAAGATAAGTTAGAGGATGCAATGAAGGGGAGAGATGGACACAAACATGGCATAAGAACATTTGCAATGAGAAAATTCAAATGGGGTCTTTGGGATTAAGGAAAAGAAATGCAAGATCAGTGAGCTTGGCTTCCTGGGCTCTTTCGGGAAGGGACCTTGCACCATCTTTTGCATTTATAGATGATACAACTGCCTTAACAGGGTTAATTCCAAAGTGTGTGCTGGGACATAGACATAGTGATGGACATGGTACACACAGGACCCCTGCCCTCCTGACTTCCTATATATATAGAGTTGAGGGCAAGTCATCTAAATGTTCTGAAACTCAGTTTCTTCATCTGTAAGATGGGACTAATAGCCACCACAAAGGGTTATTGTGAGGATTAAATGAGATGGAGTATATAAAGTACCCAAGGCTGTGCTCAGCAAGTGCTAGGTACTTGGTGAATAGTAGCTATTAATTATTCCATGGAAGAGCAGGTCTTGGGCTCTTTGGGGGCCATATCGGGATGGGTGGGAGACAGTTCCATGCCCACAAGGAGCTTTAGGCCAAGTATTTTGTCAGGTGATAAGTTATATCATTTCTATCCCCTGAAAGAAAATGGTGGGTCCATGCCTGGCTGTTGCAGAGGTGAGGGCTGAAGAGGAACTTAATTTGGCAAAATTAAGACGTTAGCTCTGGGGTTCCCAATAGCTGACCACACATAGCCTGTGACAGTTGACTGTGCACCTTGAAATCTGCCAATGTTCCATTCCCCAGACTCCTTTTTTCCTGGTTGCCATTTAATCCTGATAGAGATACATTTTTCTGGACTTGCTGCTGTAAGGTCTCTGTGCTAGGCAGATGACCACTCTCCATTCTGAATGTGAACAAAGGCAGGGGTTGTTTCTCAAACCATCAGTGCAAGGTCAGGGCAATTTCCCAAGTTTTAGAAGTTAGTGGAGGGAGATGGGAAGAGATCAAATAACAGTCTTCCAGAATGAGATGGCTCTGCCTGGTCTTTTCCACTCTTGCTGGTCGGAGACATCCTGGGGAGTGGGCAGACATCAGCCTCAAAACAAACCATAGACTTTTCCTACCAGGTTGGGCAAGGCCAGGCCATAGGGAACTTGGAGAAAAGAAAGGCAAGAGCATGCCTGGCAGCTGAATGCAAATACAGTCAGGTCCTACCTTTGGTTCTGTATCTCTGGAGGTAGATGTGCTTCAGTATCCTGCACACCTGTGTATAATTGTGTATTATTATTCATGAGATGACGATAATTAGCATTGTGATTAAAGCTGAGGCAGGCTTTGGTCTGAGGCATCTTGAACTTAGATCTCCGTTTGCCATCTTCCGTGTTTCCCTGGGCAGGCGGCTTGCCCTGTTTAGGACTTATTTTCTAAATCTAGAAAACAGTTAATAATAGGGCCAGGCACAGTGGCTCACACCTGTAACCCTAGCACTTTGGGAGGCAGAGGTGGGCGAATCACCTGAGGTCAGAAGTTCGAGACCAGCCTGGCTAACATGTTGAAACCCCGTCTCTACTAAAAATACAAAAATCAGCTGGGCATGGTGGCATGCGCCTGTAGTCTCAGCTACTCAGGAGGCTGAGGTGGGAGGATCACTTGAGCCTGGGAAGTGGAGGTTGCAGTGAGCCGAGATCATACCACTGCACTCCAACCTGGGCGACAGAGCAAAACTCTGTCTCAAAACAGCAAAACAAAACAAAAAAAAGCAGTTAATAATTCAGTACCTAATGGGGCTGTTGTGAGGCTTGAATGTGAGGCTGGGTGAAATTCTAGGCACAAAGCATGGCACATGGAAAGCCCCTGTTCCTATAGGGATGAGTCATGGGGGCAGGTTAGGAGGTATAAGTTATGAAATGGGATTTCCCCTGAATGTCTTCTTTGGCCCTCGCCTGGGTAGCTGATGGCATAGCTAACTGAAATGGAATTCCTGCTTCCTGGAGGTCTCAGTTCCGCAGGGCAGCTAGGAATAGCCTTCAAGGGAGATGGGTACTTGATCAGATGTCACTTTCTGCTTAAACCACCAGTGGCCCTGGAAGTGAATACCGAAGCTCTTATGTGATGCCTTGCTGACTTCTCCTCTCTGTGTCCCTTCTTTTCTGACCATACCAGACTGTTGAAATTCCTCACTCCTATGTTCCTGCCCCGGGTTCTTTGCATGTGCCGTTTCTTCTACCTGAATCACCCTCTCTCAGTCTCCATCCCTCCTTTGCAATGAGACCTTCCCTGACCACTGTCCACCTCCAGTCTAGGTCCTGACATGTGTCTTCAGGAGCCTCTTGCCCACTAGAGTGCTGCTTCATGAAGCGAGGCCGTATCCCTTGCAGAGGCCTTCCATCTGGACTGGACTCAGGTTCTACTGCTTTAACCAGCTTGTACCCACCCTATCATTAAGCAGTCACTGGGGCAAGTCACCTCATCTCCCTGGTTCTCAGTTTCCTCATCAGTCAGATGGGGGTGAAAAAATGTACCTGCCGCATGGGGTTGTTGTGAGGATAAAGCAGGGGAGGGGAGGGGATAGCCCACTCAGTGCCTGGCACATGACAAGTGCTCAAAAACATTATTATCTGTTTTAGCTGTCATCAAGATAGGCAATAATAGTGTTTTTCCTTTTCTTTTCTTTTGTATTATTTATTTAACAGGGTCTCACTGTGTCACCCAGGCTGCAAATCCACTCACTACAGCCTCAACCTCCCAGGCTCAAGCGATCCTCCCACTTTAGCCTCCCGAGTAACTGGGACTACAGGTGTGTGCCACCATCCCCAGCTGATTTTTGTATTTTTTGTAGAGATGGGATTTCACCATGTTGCCCAGGCTGGTCTTGAACTCCTAGGCTTAAGCAATCTACCCGCCTTGGCCTCTCAAAGCGCTAGGATTACAGGCATGAGCCACTGTGCCTGGCTAAGAAATAACAGTTATTAGTAAATTTAAAAGATTTAAATTTAATTTAAATTAGTAAATTTAAAAAACACTATTATTGCCTATCTTGATGACAGTTAAAATGTTCCCTAGAAGAGAAAACTGCATCTGTGCCTCACTTTGCAAATTAGAACATGGCTCCCATCCATTTACTGTGATCCCAGAGTGGAGAACGACTGGGCTGTTTTACGTATTTCCCCCACAAGGCTGTTATCTTAAGGTTTTACACCCTGTGGTTCCTGTCTCCAGACTGGATAACAGCTTGCTATAGACGCGGGTTTGGTTAGCAGAACGAGCTGTATCAGAATCACCAATGTGTATTGGATGTCTGCTACTATGCCATGCATTGCGTAGTGCCTGAGCTCCCCTCACCCTCCCAAAAGGACTTAGGAGTTTAGTTCATGTCCTGCCTCAGGACAGGGCTCAAGCTGTATTTGAACTCAGGTATTTCCTACTCCACAGCCTCTCTCTGCCTTTCCACTCCCCAGCTCAGCCTTGCTCCTCAGGTTTTCTAACCCAGATTATGAAAGCAGAAAGGACTTGCTTCGAAAGAAGCCTTTTAGTAGCACTTGAAGAGCATTGCTTAGGCCTGAACAATAAGACTGACGCCCACACCTGTAATCCCAGCACTTTGGCAGGCTGAGGTGGGCGGATCACGATGTCAGGAGTTCGAGATGAGCCTGACCAACATGGTGAAACCCTGTCTGTAGTGAAAATACAAAAATCAGCCGGCTGTGGTGGCAGGCGCCTGTAATCCCAGCTACTCAGTAGGCTGAGGCAGGAGAATCACTTGAGCCCAGGAGGCAGAGGTTGCAGTGAGCTGAGATCGTACCATTGCACTCCAGCCTGGGTGACACAGTGAGACTCCGTCTCAAAAAAAAAAAAAAAAAAAGACTGATGCCCAGACATCACCATTCCCTGGGTGAAGACGACAACCGGACACTCCACACCTTTCAAATGCCAAAAAATGGTGGAGGGGGAGCATCTGTACAGTGCGTTGCTATAGGCAGAGAGTTAAATGTCTCTTCCAGTAATTCCACTTCTGGGGTTTTATCTTTAGTAAGTAACTAAAAATGCATATTTACATTTGTTGTGTAAAGATTTTCGAGGCTGGATATGGTGGCTCATGCCTATAATCCCAGCACTTTGGGAGGCTGAGGCGGGTGGATTGCTTGAGTTTAGGAGTTCACAACCAGCTTGGGCAACATAGCAAGAACCTGTCTCTACAAAAAAAAAGACAGAAAAATTAGCCAGATATGGTGGCACATGCCTGTAGTCCCAGCTACTTGGGAGGCTGAGGTAAGAGGATCACTTGAGCCTGGGAGGTCGAGGTTATACTGAGCTGAGACTGTGCCACTGCACTGCAGCCTGGGCAACCCTGCCTTGAAAAAAAAAAAAAAAAAGATTTTCAGGCCAGAACTGGTGGCTCACGTCTGTAATCCCCGCTTTGGGACGCCAGGGTGGGTGGATTACTTGAGGTCAGGCGTTTGAGACCAGCCTGGCCAACATGGCAAAACCCCATTTCTAATACAAAAAAAAAAAATACAAAAATTAGCTGAGCATGGTGGCGGGTGCCTGTGATCCCAGCTACTCAGGATGCTGAGGCACGAGAATCACTTGAAACTGGGAGGTGAAGGTTGCAGTGCAACTGCATTGCATCCTGCGTGAGAGTGAAGTTCTGTCTCAAAAAACAAACAAAAAATTCATTAGTAAGCATTATCCTGATAACGAGAAATGAGGAATAAACCACGTACCAGTCGGGATTGATTATAAGAGGGCACATGCATACAATGGACCAAATGGCCTTTAGCAATCATGTTGTGGAAGAATATTTCATGACAAAGGAAAGGGTTCACAATATGTTAAATGAAAAATGAAGGACACAGATTAACAGTGGTTACCACTGGATGGTGTGATTGTGGGTGGGTTTTCTTATTCTTTGTATCTCTGGTATTTTCTATATTGCTTTACAATGAGTAGTGTTACATAAGCAGAGGGTTTTAAATGTAAGGTTACACACAACAGACACTCAGCAAGTGTTCAAGGTACCCAGTGGTTACTAGGTGGCTGGGGCCACTGGTCTCAGAATCCCACCTTTGACCCTGGTTGTGCCTTCTCCTGTGGCTGCTTTCCCTGAAGGTGCTACCCAACCCCTTGTCCCAGCCCCTCTCCATTGCTTTTCTGCCTGGTGTCAGACATAGCTCATCCTCTGCCCATCCAGGTGGGGGTCTCTTGCAGAAACCCTGGCTTCCCCAATTGATGATTCTGTGAAGTAACTGCCCTGATCCCACATTAGCCTGTTCTTTTTTGTTGTTGTTGTTGTTGTTTGAGATAGGTTTCTCTCTGTTAGCCCAGATTGGAGTGCAGTGGTGTGAACATGGCTTACTGCAACCCCAAACTGGGTTCAAGCAATCCTCCTGCCTTAGCCTCCCGAGTAGCTGGGACTACAGGAACATACCACCATGCTGAGCTAATTTTTAAATTTTTGGTAAAGACAGGGATCTCACTTTGTTGCCCAGGCTGGTCTTAAACTCCTGGCTTCAAGTGGTCCTCCCACCTTGGCCTCCCAAAGTGCTGGGATTACAGGTGTGAGCCACCGCACATGGCCTTCTCATCCTGTCTTGTAGTTCGGGGAGAGGCAACTGAACTTAAGAATGGGCCCTTATGAATAAACTGACTATTTCAAGGAGAAAAGATGATTGACCATCAGAGGCTTCTGGAGTCTTCACCAGTTTCCAAACTCTGTGGATAGACACCCACATTTCCTGCCTATCCTCTCACTCCATAAAGGACTGTCTTTGGGTGTATCATCTCTCCTCCCGACAGACTCTCAGTCTGAGTCTAGGAACAAAGTCCTCCCCAACCCTAAGCCCATGTTAGGGCCAAGCACAGCATGGATGGGAAAGGGTGGGAGAGCTGCACATAGAAACCTTGTGGGTTAAATTGCTGTGTTGCTAATCTAAATATCCTACTTGCAGATGTGTCCTGCTTTCCAGAAACCCTGAATTATAAAACAGAGGAAGTCAAGGCAGTTGCCTTTAGTAATAATAAAAAGGCACATTGCCTTTAGCTGTGTACAGGAGACTCACTTGCCGCATCATCTCTCACTCAGCAGCCAGTGTGATGTCTTCAAACTGTGGCTCACATCCCATCATGCCTCTGTCTGAACCTTTAGGTGGACAAGGTCTAATGTCTCACTTTGGCCATCAAGGTTCCTCCAGCCTCTTTCTCCCCTTACCTCCCCTGTCCATGGTCCATGGACTTCCAGCAGTGTGACCTGTGTTCTGCCTGGGCCAGTGCTTCTTCCAGGTGTCTGTCACCACATCCTGCTCTCTTGCTGCCCGGTGAGGGGTCAGTTGACTGTCTCCTTCATCAGCTCATAAGCTCCATGAGGTCAGGGACTGTCTGTCTCGGTATCTGGGGACAGTCACTACTGTCCCCAGAGCCTAGCACAGTGTGTGGCATGTAGTAGATGCTCAAATAATTGTTAAATTGAATCTAATGCAAAGAAAACTTTTCTCTGACAAACCTGCCTGAGTAGAACACCAGGTGTTGGCTGGTGGATCTGAAGCCACTGCTGAGCTCAGATGAGGGAGCAGGCACTTCAGAGACAGGAGAAGCCCTTTGCTTAATAAATGTAATTACTTGATAAACACGGCTGGTTGTCGTAGGGATCTTCTGCATTAGGGAGTAAGGAGAATGACAAAAGGTTCTTGGGGAAAAGACTGAGGACTAGGGGTCTGGACACAGGAGTTGTCCTTGGAAATGGAGTACTGGGGAGAGTGTGTTCCCTGAACAGGAAACTGGTGGGTCACAATGCATTGGGTCTGGGGTCAAGCTGTAGTGGAATGAAGTTGCAGCTGTTGGAATAGAAGTTGGTTTGCTCAAGATGCCCAGTTTCTGGCCCAAAAGGTGGGCTGTAGGCCAGGAAGAGGCCACCCAGCACTGCGGGGCTGAGCACTGGCAACAGAAGGCAGAGGTTGCTATGAAGTAAATCTGGAAGATCTGCATCCCAGCTGCTGCTGTCACGACAGGTGGCCTCCCAGGGAGCTCTCAACCCTCACCCCCTTCCTGCACCTGGGCAAGAGCCTTAGTACCTTGGGCTGACGCTCTTTCCTCTGTAAATAGGGGGCCAGACTGTGATCCTCTGGCTCTGGGGGCTGGCTTCACCTGGCTAAGCTTCGATTTCTTCATTTGAGAAGCGGGCCCGCACAGGCTGTCGTGAATGTTAATTTCGATCAAGCACCTAAAATGCACTGCCGGCACATGGGGGCAACTGATGAATTTTTCATTTTTAGCATCGGGGTTTACACTTTCTTAAGAGCCCAGTAACGACAGTCTAGGGCATTCTTTATTTCTGATTTTAAGAGGTGATGAGGACCGTAGGCGTTCATCTGTTGAATGAATGAATGCCTGCAGAAACTCGTTTTATTTAGAGTCCCATGTTGATTTCCGCATGCACGACCCAGGCTTCTCACTTTCAGGCTCGGCGTCCACCTACAAGCCGGCGATTCCTGAGAGCCTACTGGGCGCCCGGATTCACGCAGCTCGAGGCTCGTTCTCATTCTCACCTCCACCATCGAGGAAAGTGAGGCTTGGGCAAGATCTGACACGCCCAAGATCTGCCCAGCGGTGGGGGTGGGAGCTCCGCGTGCAGGCTCTGGCCCTGGACCGCTAGGGCAGCCCCTACCACCCCCGCACGAGAGTCCCCTCCCACTAGGGTACCCGGCCCTCGACCCACCCTCGGGGTTTCCGCGGCGCGTTCTCTGGCGGGACAGCTGGAGCCAGAGGCAGGGCTGTTTACTCCTCCGACTCGGTTAATTCTCTCAGCCTCAGTCTGATTTAGGTGGCGGCGGGGGAGGGATGTCCTGGGGTCTCCGCTCTCCTCTTTCTAGCCTTCCCGTAGACCTAGGCCGTGCATGGGGAGCTGGGGTGTCGAGCGGTGGCCGGGCGTGGCCACGTCCTAGTCCTGCGTCGCCCGGCTTCGGCGCCCGCGGGGGTCCCCGGCCCGCCTCCCGCCCACGTGGCCGGCCCGGCCTCCCCGCCCCCGGCCCCGCCCCGCCCAGGGGATCCGCCGCCGCCTCCGCGGTGAGTTCTCCAGCCTGGAGAGGCCGAACTAGCGCGGGGGCCGAGGTGAGTGCGGGCAGCAGCCGGGAACCCCGCTCCCCGGCTAGACCCTTCCCGGCTGGACACCCCCTTGGTGGGACACCCCCGCTAGATCTCCCGGAGTGAGACCCTCTTCCGGGCTGGTTCCTCCTTTGCCCCGGTCCCGGAGCTGGACCCCCGCCACTCCCACCTCCGAGTTACCCCGCCAGGTCTCGGCGCCCCCGGCGGGACCTGAGCGCTCCCTGGTCTAGGGTACGCCCAGCGCACGGGGGCGCACTGGGCGCAGTGCAAGTGGGCAGTGCCACCGCCAACCTCGACCAGTCGTCGCTCCTGCTGGGGACCCTGACTCTGGTCCCCGGGTAGCCCCTTGAGCGAAAATTCCCGGAGCCACTTCCTGGGAGGGAGGCGCCACCTGTCCTGGGACGCGCCCCTTTCGCCCAACTTTCTTCTCCAGCCTGGCGGGGCACTCGCAGGTCAGCGTCGCGTTGCGCGCTGCTGGTGGCGGCTCACAGGGCTGCGGGTCACTTCGCGGCGGGCGAGCCGGACTCAGGGCGCTCCGGGCGGCGGGCACCGTCCCAGCCTGCCTGAGGCCCTTGTCCCGGCGGCTGCATCTTTTAAACCGAGCGGCCAGAAGATCCAGAGATAGGACGCCAGGGTGGCGGACGCCAAGGGGTTAAGGTCAGCGTGGGTGCCTCGCAGCCAGAGACGGGTGAGCGTTTTCTGAGGCCGACTGAGCCGAGTGGAAACGGGTTCCCATGGGCTTTGCGGTGGTGGAGAGCTGCTTTTGCACTATCAGCGGCCCCATCACGCGCTTGAATGTTGCGGAAACAGAGCGCCTTGTTCCTAGAGGACTCGGGTTGCTGGATTTACTGCCTGGCCCAGGCTTGCTTCCCGCACTGGGCGAGGACGTGGGAATTGCCAGACGGCAGTTGACCTGAATGTACCGGTAGAAACTTATTTTTAAGCGTTTCATGCACTACCCAGGTATAACCACTTTCTTCCCTGGGGTGTGGAGGAGGAGAGCTTCGCTGGATCTTTGTCTTAGCTGTGTAGTCCTGGGCAAGTTACTTCACTTACCTATGTCTCAGTTTTCTCATCTGTAAGGTGGGGATGAAAATAGTACAAACCTTAAAGACTTGTATAGGGATAAAGTGCTTAAAATACTGACTGGGGCAGGATAAATCCTCTGTGTTAGCTGCTCTTGTGATTATTATCACTGACATCTAACAGCGCGTACACAGCCCAGCTTCTCAATGAGGTGGGTCTGCAGGCTGTTGCTCCTTCCCCTTCTTCTGGTAAGGAGCTGGTGGTGTTTACACAGGAGCCATGGTGTTCTCTTCCGCCCTGGGAAATTTGAGCTTTGCTGTAATACTTCCTGTGGCTAACCAGCCTTGTGCAAAGTATATCTCAGAATGTGGAATTAGAGATGAACTTTGTCAAGGACTCTGTTGGGAAGTGGGGTCTTGGATCTTCTTTGGAAGCTCTGGGGTGCGATTGGATGTTTGCCTCTTGTTGGCGGGGGGAGGGTGGGTAGATTTCACTTGATTCTTTTAGGCCTTGGGTCCCCTGACAGGCTGATATTGTCTAGTCTCTGTGAGTGCGGGAGTCTATTTCAGGGTCCGGGGACCTGATCTTGTCTTCTTCTCCCGCATTCATTCATCTCTAGCAGATTGCTCCCTCCATCTGTAGAGTTCTCCTGGGCTGCACCCATTTAGTATCTTCTTGGAAATTTAGTTTCTGTCTTCTGGAACTCCACAGATAAGAGCTCTGTACCTGGAGCCCCAGGGAATGTCCTGAAATATACATGAGGCACAGTTATTTTTCCAGAAGTTTCCCCTTACATTGTATTCTCCATGAGGCCTGTAAGTGGACTCTGAACTTCTGGTAGGAAAGTGAAGGTTCTTGCCCCCGTTACATCTCAATTCCCTGCAAATTGGGGGCTGCCCTTGTTCACCCTCCCAGAACGCACTTTTCAGTAGGCAATACAGGTCAGCCTTGACTTGGTCAATTAGGGGAAAGAGACGCAGGCTGTGAGGTTAGGCACTGTTGGCCTGTGGTGAGACCTTTAGGCTGGGATGCAATTCATGAACGTTTGAGTTCAAGTTTTCAGAAGACTTCTGAGGGCCTTTGCACTTGCTGTTCCCTCAACCTAGCATGCTTTTCCATCACTTCTTCCATGCTGGGCTCTTTCTTGCCCTTTTGCCCAGATGTCTCCCCTGTACAGATGGTTCTTCTGACTACTCTATCCAAAGCAGCCCCTCCCCCATTAGTTTCTATCACATTCTTTCTTGTATTTTATTCATAGAGCTTGCCTGGGATGATCTTATTCATGCATTGATTTATGGGTTTATTGTGTGCATCCACCCAGGAGAACGTAGGATTCAAGAGGGCAGAGGTGTGTTGTCCTGTTCACTACTGACTCCTGGCCCATGGCATATAGCTGGTGCACAATAACTGTCCTGAGTGAATGAACACCCATTGACTGAAGTGAGGTGAGTTTGGAGAGTAGTGAAATGCAAAGGAACTAGTTGCTGGTCGGGAGCTCAGGGTTGAAAGTGACCATGAATGTGGCATACTTTCACCTCCAGATTAAATCACCTCTGCAACATCTCTTCCTAGTTACTGTTTAACCTAAGCTTGAATCCTCTAGGCACAGGGAACTTGTCGCCTCCTGCAATAGCCTGTTGCATTGGAGGAGAGGGAACAGAGAACTATTGAAGGAGGGGGCAGAGAACCAGATGCAGTCCCTGTACCACTGTGATGAGGACGAGCTGTGGCCTCCTGCATGCTACCGTTCTAGTCCTTCTGGTCTGCTTCGTGTCCTGACCATCCTGCATCCATCAATATCCATCTCTAAAGTTCTCTGCCATAACTAAGGTCCCTGAGCTCCTGACCAGAACTTAGTATGCTGCCCAGTCATGTGTCACCAGAGGGGGTCTGAGGCAAAGAAGCATGAAGCAGAAAGGCCATTGCCATAGTTTAGTAACCCTTCAAGGCCAAGTTCTGTATTGTTCAGGCTCCTGAACTGCACTGGGTTGGAGGTAGGGGTGGGTAGGGGCTTTCTCTCTCTTTTGTTCTTTTCCTGGATTTTTCTGTATCATTCCTTAATCAATTTATTAATGTGACCCTAGCTATATTTAAAAGAAAATTAATCCTTGGACCCATTTTCTTAATGGTTTGTACAAATATTCTTTAATTCATATCACTTCACTTTCACAAGTTGAAACTCAAGTTAAAATGAGATTTTTAATATATAATTCTAATTTATTGAGTCAGTTTCTTCATGGGATATTACTAGCATGATGGGTGGAGTGAGGTCTGCTGTGGAGAGGTTTGGTGACAAGCTTTGCTTTCTTTTTTACTTTGATGAAAATTGTTTATTCAGTTATGAAAATGGGTACACATTTCTTTTTCTTTTTTCTTTTTTAGAGATAGGGTCTTGCTTTCTTAAGAGCCCAGGCTGGCATGCAGTGGCGTGATCTTGACTCACTGCAACATCTGCCTCTCAGGCTCAAGCGATCCTTCCACCTCAGCCTCCCGAGTAACTGGGACTATGGGCATGCACCACCACGCCTAGCTAATTTTTGTAGTTTTTGTAGAGATGGGATTTCACCATGTTGCCCAGGTTGGTCTCGAACACCTGGGCTCAAGTGATCACCTGCCTTGGCCTCCCAAAGTGCTGGGATTACAGGCATGAGTCACTGTGCTGGGCCCATTTTTTTTTTCTTAAAAAAAGAAAAAAAAAGAGGACTGGCAAGACTGTTCCTAATTGAGGTCGTATTTACACCTATCTTAGCCACTTAGCTCATTTTTTTCATTTATTCAAAAACATTTAGGGAGAGAGGTCTACTCTGTGCCAGGCATTGCCCTGGTACTGACCACACGGCAGTCAAGGAAACTGACAGCATTCCTCCCTTGTGGAGTTTACATCCCAGTGGTGGAGATGGACAGCAGACAACTAGATCAGCAATAAGATGTGAGGGAGAGTGGCCAGTGTAATGGAGATGAAGCTGGGGAAGGAGATCCAGAGTGATGGGATGGAGGCAGAGCTGGCTTTGGTCAGAGAAGGTCTCTGAGGAGATAGCACTGGAGCATAAACCCAGACAAATGAGGGAGCAGCCTCATGGACAATTGCAGGCAACCTCATTCCATGTATATGGAGCCCAAGGTTGTGGTCAAACTCCCCAGTGTGGCCAGTCAACTCTTGAGCACTGGACATGGTCTATCTCACTGCAGAAGGGGAGGGAAAATGAGACAATGTAGGGAGAACTCTCCTCCTGCCCCCCAGGTCCTGGCAGGTGGCTGGAGTAAGATCTTGGCATTGTGTGTTCTGATGGCTTACTAGAAGGTTGGTACCTACCTTTACAGGGTGAGACCTGAGCAATGTGTTCTGAAACTGCCACCTGGGGAATGAGCATGAGCCTAGGGGTCATTGCTGGAGTTATAATCCTGCACATTGTAAGACTTGCTCCACTGCACCTACCCTGGTGGTGGACTCCTTCCTCTTTTGTGTCATTTGATTACCTCACCTCATCACCTAGTGGCACTCACCTAGAGGAAAAGTAGTTACTTAGCAGGCTTTGATAGAAACAACAAAGAGATGAAAATGTATAGGATCGGGGATCAGGAGATGCATGCGTCCCACTCTTTCCATTGATTGATCAATTGATGTCATTTAATACAGTGTAAGTTCCTAGGGGGCTAAGAGTATGAGATCTGGATTGTGTGACCTTGTGCCAGTAACTTAACCTTTCTGAGTCTTTTTTCCTTCATCTGTGATATTGGGGAAATGGTGCGACAGGGAGGCTTCTTGGAAAAGTGATATCTGACGAGATGCAGAAAGGGATGGCTATGAGTCACCCCCAGGGGGGGATGGAAGGGAGGGCATAGCATGTGCAAAGGCCCAGACAAAAGCTGCCAGACTCTCAGATGTTGCAGGATTCTCACTGATTACAGCTGTGTGTGTTTGTGTGTGTTGGAGTATACTGTAGAGAGGGACCTGACAAAGCAGCCCTCAATAAATGTCAGTTGGTTTGAACGGCTGTACCCTGTGCCACTGGGCTCAGCACCTATATCCTCATACAGTCTCCACAACCATCCTGTGGCACAGGTCCTCTCATTATCCCCATCTTCCATACCAGGAAATTGAGGTATAGAGTTATAAATAACTTGTTCACAACTGTCTTGCTGTATTAGGAGAGCTGGAGGTGAAGAGGGTCTTCCCAGAAGATTTATTTGGGGTGCAGCGATGTCAAGAGAGATGGCTGTTTGTAAATATCTCTGACAGGTCTTGCTTTGGCGCACATCTCCCTGAAATGTCAGCTCTGGGAGGGCAGAGGCTGCTCCTGGCAGAACATCTGGCCCCTGGCATGAGGCCAGTGCACAGTTGGGTTTTTTGGGATGTTGGGTAGATGACCCAAGGCCTCTGGGTGGCCATGGAACGAGTCTGGAAGAGTCTAGTGCCTTCATTTCCCAGGTGTCTCCTGACTTTTCCAAGGTGGACCCACAAGTCAGGGCAGAACTGGACATGGGGCCCAAGTCAAAACCAAAATGCTCCAGGAAAGGAGGCCAGGGCACTTGGCCGGAGACAATTCCTAAGGGGCATGCAGCACTCTTGCAGCCTGGTTGCTGAATGCACTGTTCCCATTCACCTTCAGCCACACACCACCAGCAGTCATCCCCGGGTGCTCAAACAGAGCCAAACTCCACAGTCACCCAGATACTGTGGAGGTTTTCCCATGTTCACATCTTTGCTCCTGCTGTTTCTACTCCTTGGAAGCTCTTTATGCTTGTCCACTTTCACAGCTTCCCACGCTACCCAACTCCAGTGGCTTTCTCTCTCTTTCCTTCCCTTTTGGCTAGAAACATAAATAAGAAATCCTGATTATATTCTTATTGAACACAAATGTAAACATATCAGAAGTTGTAGAGTTAAAAGTAATTATAGGTATAATATGCTGAGATTAAAAAAAGAAGTAAAAAATCAAATTCTGCCTTCCCCATCCCAGGCTTGCTTCCAGAGAGTATATTTGTGATCAACTGGGCATAGATTTCTCTTGCTTTTGTTTACTCACACAAGCATGGGTGCCTGTGAGTATCTTTGAAAACCAACACAATGGGCTCATTTTGTATGTATTACTTACCAATGGATTTTGTTTCTTTGTATTTATTTACTTATTTATTTATTTATTTATTTAGAGACGGAGTCTCACTCTGTCACCCTGGCTGGAGTGCACTGGCATGACCTTGGCTCACTGCAACCTCTGCTACCCAGGTTCAAGTGATTCTTCTGCTTCAGCCTCCTGAGTAGCTGGGATTATAGGCACCTGTCACTGTGCCTGGCTAATTCTTGTACTTTTTAGTAGAGATGGGGTTTCACCATCTTGGCCAGGCTGGTCTTGAACTCCTGACCTCGTGGTCCACCCACTTTGGCCTCCCAGAGTGCTGGGATTACAGGAGTGAGCCACCATGCCTGGCCTGTTTTTATTTATTTTTATTATTACTATTATTTTTAAGGCAGAGTTTTGCTCTGTTGCCCAGGGTGGCATCTCAGCTCACTGCATCCTCTGCCTCCCCGGTTCAAGTGATTCTCGTGCCTCAGCCTCCCTAGTAGCTGGGACTACAGGCATGTGCCACCACACCTGGCGAATTTTTTGTATTTTTAGTAGAGACAGGGTTTTGCCATGTTGCCCAGGCTGGTCTTGAACCCCTGAGCTCAAGCAATTCTCCCGCCTTGGCCTCCTGAAGTGCTGGGATTAGAGACATGAGCCACTGTACCTGGCCTATTTTTTTTTTTTTTTAAATTCTTTATTTGGCCCGGACAGTGCTAACAACTAATGTTTTCCCATTTAATTATGTCCAAGAGTGTTTTCTTTGTCCATTTGCATTTCTCTTCTCTTTTACCTGCCCTGGCTCTTCCCTTCCCTAGGGAAGAATATACAAACTTCTATGGACATATGGTTTTATTTTTCTTGAATATATATCTAGCAGTGGAATTGCTGGGTATATGGTAACTGTAACATTTTGAGGAACTGCCAAACTGTTTCCAAAGTGGCTGCACCGTTTTACAATCCCATCAGCAGTGCATGAGGTTTCCAGTTTCTCCACATCCTCATCAACACTTGTTATTATCCATCTTTTGATTATTGCCATCCTAAGTGGGTATGAAGTGGCATCTCATTGTGACTTTGATTTGCATTTCCCTGATGGCTAATGATGTTGTGCATTCTTTCATGTGCTTATTGGCCATTTGTGTATCTTCTTTGGAGAAATGTATATTTGGTCTTTTATCCATTTTAAAATTGGATTATATGTCTCTTTATTATTGAGTTGTAAGTGTTCTTTGTGTATTCTGAATTCGGTTCCTTATCAGCTATGATTTTATAATACTTTTTGCCCATTCTGTGGGTTATTTTTTCACTTTCTTGATGGTGTTCTTTGAAGTGCCAGGTTTTAATTTTGGTGAAGTTCAATTTATCTATTTTTCTTGGGTTGCCTATGCTTTTGGTATCATACCTAAGAAACCTTTGCCTAATGCAAGGTCATGAAGACTTATGCCTATATATTTTCTTTTTTTTTTTTTTTTTTTGAGATGGAGTTTTTCTCTTTCACCCAGGCTGGAGTACAGTGGCATGATCTCAGCTCACTGCAACCTCCACCTTCCAGTTTCAAATGATTCTCCTGCCTCAGCCTCTTGAGTCGCTGGGACTACAGGTGTGTACCATCACACCCGGCAGATTTTTGTATTTTTAGTAGAGGCAGGGTTTCACCATGTTGGTCAGGTTGGTCTCAAATGCTTGACCTCGTGATCTGCCTGCCTTGACCTCCCAAAGTGCTGGGATTACAAGCATGAGCCACTGCAACTGGCCATATGCCTATATATTCTTATGAGAGTTTTATAGTTTTAGCTCTTAGATTTAGAACTTTGATCGGTTTTGAATTGATGTTTGTATATGGTGTGAGGTAGGGGCCTAGCTTCATTTTTTGCATATGGAAATCCTGTTGTCCCAGAACCATGTGTTGAAAAGACTCTTCTTCCCCATTAAATTGTTTTTTTTTTTTTTTTTTTTTTTTTGAGACGGAGTCTCGCTCTGTCACCCAGGCTGGAGTGCAGTGGGCGATCTTGGCTCACTGCAAGCTCCGCCTCCTGGGTTTACGCCATTCTCCTGCCTCAGCCTCCTGAGTAGCTGGGACTACAGGCGCCCGCCACCGCGCCCGGCTAATTTTTTGTATTTTTAGTAGAGACGGGGTTTCACCGTGGTCTCGATCTCCTGACCTTGTGATCCGCCCGCCTCGGCCTCCCGAAGTGCTGGGATTACAGGCGTGAGCCACCGCGCCCGGCCCCCATTAAATTGTTTTGATACTCTTGTCAAAAATCAGTTTATTATAAATGTAAGCATTTATTTCTGCATTCTCAATTATAGTCCATTCATCTATATGTCTATCCTTATGCCAATATTGCTGTCTATACTGTCTTGGCTACTATAGCTTTGTAGTAAGTTTTGAAATCAGGAATTATGAGTCCTCCAACTTTATCCTTCTTTTTCTTTTTTCTTTTTTTCTTTTTTTGTGAGACAGAGTCTTGCTCTGTCACCCAGGCTGAAGTGCAGTGGTACAATCACTGCTCACTGTGGCCTTGACCTCCTGGGCTCAAGCAATCCTCCCACCTCAACCTCCCAAGTAGCTGAGACTACAGATGTGTGCAACCACACCCAGCTAATTCTTAATTTTTATTTATTTATTTTTTGTAGAGACTGGGTCTGGCTATGTTACCCAGGCTGGTCTCAAACTCCTGGGCTCAAGTAATCCTCCCACCTTGGCCTGCCAAAGTGCTGGGATTGTAGGTGTGAGCCACTGTGCCCAGCCTGTCCTGCTTTTTCTAGATTATTTTGGCCATTCTAGATCTCCCTATGAATTTTAGGATCAGCTTGTTAGTTTCTGCAAAAAGGGACCTGAGATTTTGATAGGGGTTGCATTGACTCTGTAGATCACTTGGGGAGTTTTGCCATCTTAACAATATTAAGTGTGGAACCTGAATTCCTTTTTGCTGGTGGCACTGCTCACTCAGCTTCCCTAGTCATTGAGTCTGCTGAGTAGGCAAATTGCACAGACATCAAACTGCACTGACAAAACTCCAGGGACATAATGTTTCTTTTCCTTTTTGAAGAAAGTAACACAGTATACTATAGTGTCTAATTTAAGGTTTGGATAAGACACTTAACTCCTGAATTTGTGAAATGGGAGTGCATCTGGCACCTGGTCACAGATATGACAGATCTGGCTTTCCTTCATGCTAAGGATGGGATGGAGATCTCTAAGATACTCCCATGACCCCTTGCTTCATGCCTTGAGAAGTGTGGTGAGAACTGGGAGACCCCACAGCCCTGGAGGCACCAGGTGGTGGTAGGAGAATTGAAGCCAGGCTCCATTTTATATTGTTTTATCTGTTGGGCAAAGGGGTATGATTTCATTTGAGGAAAGAGTTCTGCTACTAAAACAATCTTGGCCCCTTCCCACCAATTCACTCCCATCATAGTTTGAAGAATGGAATAAAAATAAAAAGGGAGTAATATCACATATTAAAAGTTTAGTTTAGGCTAGACGCAGTGGCTCATGCCTGTAATCCCAGAACATTGGGAGGTTGAAGTGGGAGCATTGCCTCAGGCCAGGAGTTTGAGACCAGCCTGGGCAGCAAAGCGAGACTCTATTTCTATAAAAAAATTTAAAAATTAGTTGGGTGTTGCGGCACACGTCTGTAGTCCCACATACTTGGGAGGCTAAGGTGGGAGGATAGCTTGAGCCCAGTCGTTTGAGGCTGCAATGAGCCGTGCTCACACTAATGCACTCCAGCTTGGCGACAGAGCAAGACTGTCTCAAAAGAAAAATACAAGCTTAGTTTATACCCCAGCATGTACTTATGTGTTCCAGATGTAATGCTTTGGCACAGCACAAATACATCATTTTATTTTCAAGAAAGAAGAAATAAAGAATGCAGCATTTACATTTGTATCACTTGGAATCTTGTTTTCCCATTTGGAATCTTGTTTTCCAAACTTAAAGAACACGTGGGAAACTACATTTGAAACTTCAAATCCATTCATACCTCAACTCAGCTGGGGGGAAGAGCTCTCATTTTAAAAAACAATACTTGTGTGTGTGTGTGTGTGTGTGTTTGAGAGACAGAGATTAGAGTTATTTATTACAGTTGTTTCAAAGAGGCAATTTTTTAAAAAGCATTAATTTGGACTGAGTTTTTAGTTTGTTTCTGGGAGGAGAGAAAGTTATATGCAATAGAAAATGTTTTGAGGTCTTCAAAATCTCAGATCTAGGCTGGGCATGGTGGCTGATGCCTGTAATCCCAGCACTTTGGGAGGCTGAGGCGAGTGGATCACAAGGTCAGGAGTTCAAGACCAACCTGGCCAAGACGGTGAAACCCCGTCTCAACTAAAAATACAAAAATTAGCTGGGCGTGGTGGCGGGTGCCTGTAATCTCAGCTACTAGAGAGGCTGAGGCAGAGAATTGCCTGAACCCGGGAGGCAGAGGTTACAGTCAGCCAAGATCGTGTCACAGCACTCCAGCCTGGGTGATAGAGCGAGACTCGGTCTCAGGGAAAAAAAAAAAAAAAAAAAAAAAAAAAAAAAATCAGATCTTTTGCCTTAGCAGATTCCCTTTACTTAAGTTGTTGGAACCGGCAGTTCATAGGGATTTTGTTTCCATCCTTTAGTGATGGGGGTGTGTGCGTGTGTGTGCACATGGAAAGTTAGGGGAAAAACACAATGATATAACCTAACCCCAAAACAAGGAAGCACGTTACACACTTGAGGTTTGGCGCTTCAGTTCCTGCCCAGTCTCAGAAGGTGCATGCAGCTTGGCTGACCTTGTGTGACCTTTCTGTATGACACATCTCCCAAGGGGGTGGGGAGGACTGTTTCTCTCCAGCATGGCTTTAGTTTTATAAAAGCCCTGTGCAGTCTTGCAAACTCAAATGGTTTTCTTAACAAATCACTCACATTTCATGTGTTCTGGGCTGGGCAGGGCCTCGCTAATCCTTGGCCAGCATTGTGAGTCAGAAATTATTTAAATGACCGCCTGAGTCCTTTTGAGGAGAGAGAGTTGGCAAGTTTATTTAGGGAGGTGCAGTGACTCTTAAACAGCACTGCAGTAAGTGAGTGGCAGCACTGATAAATGTGTTAGAAGCTCTATTTTATTGTGATAATAAATGCTAATGAAGAACATGAAAGTATTACCTTTTAGAGTGAGCTAAGAATGATGATGCTACCAAATTTTATTAAGTATTTATTATGTGGTGGAGTATGGTGGCTTCTCCCTTGTTTTTGACTGTGACCTATTGTAAAAAATAGACTGCAACCTGGTGACCCGGTTGTGTGTGTGTGTGTGTGTGCGCGCGCGCGCACGCACGCGCACACACACACATATCTGAATTATTTGGTGAAACAATAGTTGCCCTATGCATGTCTAGTGTCCTCTGGGCTCAAGTGATCCTCTTGCCTTGGCCTCCAGAGTAACTGGGACTACAGGTGCATGCCACCACACCTGCTAATTTTGTTTGTTTGTTTGCTTTTTTTTTTTTTTTGAGACGGAGTCTCGCTCTGCTGCCCAGGCTTGAGTGCAATGGCCGGATCTCAGCTCACTGCAAGCTCTGCCTCCCAGGTTCACACCATTCTCCTGCCTCAGCCTCCCGAGTAACTGGGACCACAGGAGCCTGCCACTGTGCCCGACTAATTTTTTTGTGTTTTTTTAAAGTAGAGATGGGGTTTTGCCATGTTAACCAGGATGGTCTTGATCTCCTGACCTCGTGATCCACCCACCTTGGCCTCCCAAAGTGCTGGGATTACAGGCATGAGCCACCGCACCTGGCTTTACACTGGCTAATTTTTAAAATTTTTTGTAGAGACTGGGTCTCACTGTATTACCCAGGCTGGTCTCAAACTCCTGGGCTCAAGTAATTCTCTGGCCTCAGCCTTCCAGTGTGCTGGGATTACAGGTGTAAGCCACCACACCCACACTAAAGTTGCATTTGGAAACAAATATATCTCCTATGATGGCTTTGATCAATATATAAACAAATATTATTATTATTATTATTTTGAGATGGAGTCTCGCTGTCGCCCAGGCTGGAGTGCAGTGGCACGGTCTTGGCTCACTGTAAGCTCTGCCTCCCTGGTTCACGCCATTCTCCCGCCTCAGCCTCCCGAGTAGTTGGGACTACAGGCACCCGCCACCACGCCCGGCTAATTTTGTATCTGTATTTTTAGTAGAGATGGGATTTCACTGTGTTAGCCAGGATGGTCTCCATCTCCTGACCTCGTGATCCTCCTGCCTTGGCTTCTCAAAGTGCTGGGATTACAGGCATGAGCCACTGTGCCTGGCCAACAAATGTTATTCTGTCTGGGTTGCCATATTTTGTGGTTTTTTTAAAAAATATTTTTATTCATCTCTCTGGTGACTTGAAATTTCATGCAAGTACAGGTCCTTACAGACCATTTCTATTGGAAAATCACTTATTTTGGGTGTGTATTAGGGTTTGGAGAGAAACAGAACCAACAGGATATATGTCAATCAATCGCTCATCTATCTATTGAGAGGCTGATTTTTAGGAATTGACTCATACGATTGTGGAGGCCGAGTGAGTCCAAAATCGGTAAGGTAGGCTGGCAGGCCGGAGACCCAGGGAAGAGTTGCAGTGAGCCCAAAGGCAGTCTGGGCAGAATTCTTCCTGCTCTGGGAGGTCAGTCTTTTTCTACTAAGGCTCATAGCTGATTGGCTAAAGCCCACCACATCATGGAGAATAATCTGCTTTACTCTAAGTCCACTGATTTAAATGTTAATCTCATCTAAAAAATACCTTCACAGAAATGTCTAGAATGTTTGACCAAATAGCTGGTTACCATGGTCTAGCCAAGTTGACACGTAAAATTAATCATCACAGTGGGTAAGATACTGTTTGAGGTTGTTCAGAAGAAAGGAAAAAGGCAAAAGGCTGGGAGTGGTGGCTCATGCCTGTAGTCCCAGCACTTTGGGAGGCCGAGGTGGGTGGATCACTTGAGGTCAGGAGTTCGAGACCAGCCTGGCCAACATGGTGAAACCCTGTCTCTACTAAAAATACAAAAAATTAGCCAGGCATGGTGGCGGGTGCCTGCAATCCCAGCTACTTGGGAGGCTGAGGCAGGCGAATCGCTTGAACCTGGGAGGCGGAGGTCGTGGTGAGCCAAGATCATGCCACTGTACCTGGGTGACAGAGTGAGACTCCGTTTCAGGAAAAAAAGAAAGGAAAAAGGCAATGGTTGGAAGTGGAAGTGTGCTGTTGGTACAGATAGGAGAACATTTTGGAAAGAACTCCGTCCCCTTTGATTGACTGCAAAATAAGTCCCTCCCTTGTTGTCTTGCAATTACAGGTGGACCAGATGGGTTGGCAGATTGGCAGTGGAGGTGCAGAGTTTCTTGTTCTGATTGAAATGATTTTTTTCTTACATTTTAGGGTTTTTGCTTTTTTTTTGAGACAGAGTCTCAGTATGTTGCCCTCCTGGTCTTAAGTGATCCTCCTGCCTCAGCCTCCTGAGTAGCTGGGATTACAGGTGTGAGCTACCGTGCCCAGTTCTTAGATTTCCTTTTAAGACTGAAGATCTGAGAGTTCATGGGCCTAACTAAGTAAAAGGTGCCATCTATCTGCAGGAAATTGGTGCATGCTCCGTAGACCTAGCTGTAGGGGGTTGTGTGTGCTAATGCAGCATTTGTGACTCAGCCATAATGAGGCTGACCTTGCCTCACCTGTTCCGCAGGCTACCACGTAGCTGTAGTGGGTCACTGGCCACAGAAACTATTGGTGTCTGGGGCTGCCTGGGTGGGAACTCAGCCTGTATGAGAACATGGTATTCAGAAGACATTAAATATTTATTATCGCTTTTGTTTTATTTTATTTTTATTGAGGTATAATTAACATACCACAAAATTGACCCTTTTGAAGTACCCAATCTGTTTTTTAGCACATGCATAAGGTAGTGCAAATATTGCCACTAGTTCCAGAATATTCATCATCCTAAAATACAGTTTTTCTTTTGCAAGTAATTTTTTTTTTGTTTTGAAATGGAGTCTCACTCTGTTACCCAGGCTGGAGTGCGGTGGCACAATCTCGACTCACTGCAACCTCTGCCTCCCAGGCTCAAGTGATTCTCCTGCCTCATCCTCCCTAGTAGCTGGGACTACAGGTGTGCACCATCACACCCGGCTAATTTTTGTATTTTTCATAGAAATGGGGCTTCACCATGTTGGCCAGGCTGGTCTCGAACTCCTGACTTCGAGTGATCTGCCCATCTCGGCCTCCCGAAGTGCTGGGATTACAGGCGTGAGCCACTGCGCCTGGCCTTTTGCAAGTAATTTCAACATTTAAGAGCATGGCCTACTGGATCAGTCCCATCAGCAAATAAACACGCAGTTATTTCTCCCAACTTAAAAACAATAGAACCCTCTCTCCACCCTACTTCTCCCTACAGTTGTACACCCATTTCTCTTCAGTTTAGAGCAAAACTTTTTGAAAGAATTGTCTGGACTTGCTGACTAATTTTTGGCCTTCCATTGTCTTAAAAAAATTGTGATAAAACACACATAACGTAAAATTTACTGTGTTGACTATTTTTAAGTGTTCAGGTCAGTAGTGTTGTGTATAGTGATATTGTTGTGCAACCAATCTGCAGAGTTTTTCATCTTGTGACACTGAAACGCTGTATCCATTAAACAGTAACCCCCATTCCCTCCTGCCCCCAGCCCCTGGCGACCAGCATTCTACTTTCTGTCTCTGAATTTGACTGCTCTAGATACCTCATATAAGTGGAATCATGCTATATTTGTCCTTTTGTGATTGGCTTATCTCACTCGGCAAAATGTGCTCAAGGTTCACCCATGTTGTAACATGTGTCAGAATTTCCTTCCTTTGGGCTGGGCATGGTGGCTCATCCCTGTAATCCCAGCACCGAGGAGGCGGGCGGTGAGCCCAGGGGTTCAAAACCAGCCTTGGCAACATGGTGATACCCTGTCTACAAAAAAATACAACAATTTGCTGGGTGTGGTGGCATGCACCTGTAATCTCAGCTACGTGGGGGCTGAGGTGAGAGGATCGCTTGAGCCAGGGAAGTTGAGGCTGCAGTGAGCCGTGATCTTGCCGCTGCACCCCAGCCTGGATAACAGAAGGAAACCCTGTCTCCAAAAAAAGAAAAAAAAAAAAAAGAAAAAAGAAATAATTTCCATCTTGGCTTTTGGTTTTCTGTTTTGTTTTTTGAGATGGGGCTTCACTGTCACTGATTGCTGCAGTGGCACAATCTCAGCTCACTGCAACCTCTACCCCCCAGGCTCAAGCAATCCTCTGACCTCAGCTTCCCGGGTAGCTGGGACCACAGGCATGCACCACTATGCCCGATTAATTTTTTATATTTTTGGTAGAGACAGGGTTTTGCCACATTGCCCAGGATGGTCTCGAGCCCCTGAGCTCAGGCAATCCCCCTGCCTGGGCCTCCCAAAGTGCTGGGATTACAGGCGTGAGCCAGCACAGCTGGCATGGACTTTCCCTCCTTTTTAAGGCAGAATATTATTCAATTCTATGCATTTGCCACATTTTGTTCAACCATTCGTCTGTCGTGAATACAGAGTTGCTTCCACCTTTTGGCTATTGTGAATAATGCTGCTATCCCATTCTCTTTTGAGCCCCTCATTTCAGGCAGGCTTGGCTTCCACTCCCCTCTCCCCAGACATCTCTTCCGAGGTCTCCGATGAGTGCCTGGTTGCTCATCCCAATGGCCTGTTCTCTGTTGCCATCCTTCCTGGCTACCAGCAGTGTTTCATGGAGTTGGTCACCTTCTCTTCCTCGAAGCCTTGCCTCACCTGGCTTCCAGGATGCCCCACTCTCCTGATCCTCTTCCCACATCTCTGTTAAGGAGCACCCCAACCTCCTGGTTGCTCAGGTCCGAAGGCTGGGGCATCGTCTTTGACTTTTTTTTTTTTTTTTTTTTTTTGAGACAGAGTCTTGCTCTGTCGCCCAGGCTGGAGTGCAGTGGCCGGATCTCAGCTCACTGCAAGCTCCGCCTCCCGGGTTTACGCCACTCTCCTACCTCAGCCTCCCAAGTAGCTGGGACTACAGGTGCCCGCCACCTCGCCCGGCTAATTTTTTTGTATTTTTTAGTAGAGACGGGGTTTCACCGTGTTAGCCAGGATGGTCTCGATCTCCTGACCTCGTGATCCGCCCGTCTCGGCCTCCCAAAGTGCTGGGATTACAGGCTTGAGCCACGCACCCGGCCTGTCTTTGACTTTTGTATCTCTCTTCTCCACACTTGTCAAAAGACCCCACTGTATTTTTTCAAAATATACTTGGAGAGTGGCCACTGCTCCCCTCCTTCTCCTACCACCCTCCAGGTCATTCTCCCCTCTCACCTGAATGACTGTGTCCTCCAAGCCTCTGCCCTTACCTCCTTTCAGCTTGTTCTCAACTCAGAGTCAGAGGGAACCTTCTAAAGGGTTGGCTACTTCTCTGCTCAAAGCCCTCAAATAGCTCTCATTTCACTGCAACAAAAGCCAAAGCCCTTAGGGTGGCTGCAAGGCCCCATGTGATCTGGCCACATTTCTTCTCTGACTCCTCTCTTAGTTTGCCCTTCCCCCTCATAACCCCACCTCAGCCACATCACCTCCATGCTGTTCCCTGCGTGGGCACCTCAGGGCCTTTGCACCTGCTATTCCCACTGCCCAAAATGCACCTCTTCCAATGTCTGCAGAGCTTGGTCCCTCATTTCCTCCAGCCTCTCCTGGTCATTGTATCTAAACTGTTACCACTACATCCCAACTTCCCCTCTGCCTTCATTGCTTTTTCTCCTAACACTATCGTTATCCAATATAAGGTATATTTTGCTTATTTATCTTGTCATCTGCCTCCCCCACTAGAACGTCAGTTCCATGAGAGCAGGAATTTTTCTTCTATTGTGTTCCCTGTCATGTCCCCAGCACCTTGCCTGGTACAGACAATAATTTGTTGAACCTGTAAAGAAAAGTTTGGTAAATAGATTAAAAACCATTTGATTCTTCTATTATGATATAATTCTTGCCTATATTTTTCTTACCTGTGAATTATTACATATGTGTATGTATGCGTGTGTGTATGTTTGTTGTGTGTGTGTGCATGTGTGTGGACAGAGAAACAGCGAGTCCTGTTGTTCACACCCAGATATTCCTGCTTGTTAAACAGCTACATAGTGTTTTGCTGAGTGGCTAGAGCAACTTTATTTAACCTTGTTTTGTTCAGTACTACTGGGCAGCTTCCAATCTTTTGCTATTGTAGATTACGCATCATCTGTGCTGGGCACTTGCCCTGCTTCCTTCCCTCTTCTCTGAAAGGCTCCCCCGTGCTCCTGAGCCCCCCCATGCTCCTGAGCCCAGCCGGAGCCCGAGTGGGGGCTGTGGTCCTGGCTGGGCCTATCATGGTTCCTCTCCCCCTGGCTATGGCAGCCGGTTCGGAGCTAGACACAAGCCAGCCATGCCAGGCCGTGGGCTTCCTCGCCGTCATCCTAACCCACTCAGAAGTGGCAGGGAAGGTGCTTGAAGGCACTCACCCAGCGTTAGAGCAGTTAGGACAGGCCCATAGTGTGGAGTGGTGACAGCGCGTGGGGAGGGTTGGGCACATTGTCTTTGGATCTAGTCACATGACTGTTCGAGCTGCTCCAGGGACCTTCCTACAATCCCCTTTCTCACCCATCTAGATGGAGTTGGATTTCTCACTGCTAGCAGTGAGTCTAGACAGATCCAATCCAGTGGAGCATCCCTGCCTCACTCTCTTTTTTTAGTTGATCCTTAGTCTAGAGCAAGGAAAGATGTGGAAACCCTCCCAAAGGCATTATTCAGGGCAGAAAATGCTGGTAGGCAGAGCAGCACCTTGTTTTTGTCACAACCAGAGAAACAATTTAAATCTGAACTGTGAGGGCTCAGATGCTGACGCTGCCATCTGAGAAGGAGGACCTCTCTCACCTCAGGTTCTTTGTCTGTAAAATGGGGATGCAAATAATTATACCACACCTCAGGGAGTTGTTTTCAGGACTGAATGAGTTAATAAAAATTCTTAGAGTGGTGAGTAACGTAAGATGAGAGTGCTCATTGAGTTAGCTATGGTGACTGCCAGAATCCTAAAAGTGTAACAGGGGTTAAACATAGAGGTACCATATAGTCCAGCAATTCCACATCCGGGTATATACCCAAAGAAATGAAAGCAGAGACCCAAACAGATACTTGCATTCCCATGTTCACAGCGGTGTTATTCACAATAGCCAAAAGGTAGAAATAACCCAAATGTCTATTGACAGATTAGTGGCTAAACAAAATGTGGTATGTACATACAATGGAATATTATTTAGTCTTAAAAAGGAAGGAATTTCTGGTTGAGTGAGGTGGCTCACACCTGTAATCCTGGCACTTTGGGAGGCCAAGATGGGAGGACCTCTTGAGCCCAGGAGTTCGAGGCTGCAGTGAGTTATGGTTGTGCCACTGTACTCCAGCCTGGATGACAGAGCCAGACCACATTACAAAAAAAAAAAAAAAAAAGAAATTTTGACACATGCTACAACATGACTGAACCATGAAAGTATTATGCTACCTGAGAAAAGCCAGTCACAGAAGGACACTTACAGGGGGTACCTGGAATAGCAAGTTTAGAGAGAGAAGTATTAATACAGCAGGGGCTGGGAGAGGGGCAGGTGCAGGAGGAGTTACCGCTGAATGGATACACAGTTTCTGTTTAGAATGACAACAAAGTTCTGGAAATGGATAATGGTGAGAGTTGTACAACAAGGTGAATGTGCTAGATGCCACTGAACTGTACACTTAAAAATAGTTAAAGTGGTATGTTTGATATTATATTTTACCACAATAAGAAAAAAGTGTAAGAGGAGTTGGAGTGTACTACAGTGGCTCTTCTGGACTTTTTCTTTATAGATCGAAGTTACGTCAAAATGTAGCACAGTGAAAAAACAGGCACAGGCCAAAAAAGTGGTGGTGTGTCCGTGTGTGTGTGTGTGTGTGTGTGTGTGTGTGTGGGTGGGGGCTGGTAAACTACCCACAAGACACCAGAGGCTCCCTGTGAGGTCTGATACTGCAGGCTGGGATCTGATGCTGCAGGAGCAGGAAGAGCAGGGGAGATGAGGGAAAGGTGAGCCTGCACAAAGAATTTTCTCAGTGACTGTGGGCAGGGCAGTCAGGACCCTGGGTCACATGTGCCCAGCCCAGGACCAGAGCTCATGTGAGTCATAGCTCAACTCCCAGCAAACAAAGGGATATGCCAGGGAGGGGCTGAGCTGTGACTCAGAGGCTGCTGGTGCTGTGAGCTTCCTCCAGGAACCCCATCCTGTCCAGTCCCTGATTCTGACTCCTACTGTGGGGGTGGGGACAGGTGTACCCACTTCCTGGGCAGGTTCTTGAGAGGGCTTTTCTGCAGAACCTAGAGTTTTTTGCAGCTCTTTTTTGAAAACCCAAGTAGCAGCAGCTATACCGTTTAAGTGCTTGCTGCATACAGGCCCTGGGCTAAGTTCTTTTTTTTTTTGAGACAGAATCTCAGCTCTGTTGCCCAGGCTGGAGTGCTGTGGCATAATCACGGCTCACTGCAGCCTTGACCTCCCAGGCTCAAGAGATCCTCCCACAGGGACTGTAGGTGCATGTCACACACCCAGCTAATTTTTAAATTTTTTGTAGAGATGGGGTCTCGCTCTGTTGCCCAGTCAGGTCTTGAACTCCTAGGCTCAATTGATTCTCCTGCCTCAGCCTCCTGAAGTGCTGGGATTACAGGCATGAGCCACCATGCCTGGTCCCTCACTTCATCTTTTTATTTTTATTTTTATTTTTGAAATAGAGTTTTGCTGTTGTTGCCCAGACTGGAGTTCCATGGCACGATCTTGGCTCATGGCAACCTCTACTTCCCAGGTTCAAGCGATTCTCCTGCCTCAGCCTCCCAAGTAGCTGGGATTACAGGCATGTGCCACCACGGGCGTGGCTACTTTTGTATTTTTGGTAGAGATGGGGTTTCTCCATGTTGGTCAGGCTGGTCTCAAACTCCCGACCTCAGGTAATCTCCCCGCCTCGGCCTCCCAAAGTGCTGTGATTACAGGCGTGAGCCACTGTGCCCGGCCCCACTTCATGTTTTTAAAGCCTCGCTGTCACCCCATCAGGCAGTCATTTCAGTCCCGCTTTACAGAAGAGGAAATGGGCTTCTGGAGGGAAGCATCTTGCCTGAGGCTATGTGGGTGGCAGATAGCAGAGCCAGATTGGAATCTATCACTGATTCAGGAGCCTGAACTTGTAATCATGCTGCTCACCACCCTCCCTCCCCCCACCCCCAACTCATACATACATGGGGAAGAATAGACTCCAAAATGTGACTTATCTTTAGGCCAAGCTTGTCTAACATGTGGCCCAACACAAATTCATAAACTTTTTTTTTTTTCTTGAGACATAGTCTTGCTCTTTCGTCCAGGCTGGAGTACAGTGGTGCAATCTCGGCTCACTGCAAGCTCCACCTCCTGGGTTCATGCCATTCTCCTGCCTCAGCCTCCCGTGTAGCTGGGACTACAGGCATCCGCCACCACATCCGGCTAATTTTTTGTATTGTTGGTAGAGATGGGGTTTCACCGTGTTAGCCACGATAGTCTCGATCTCCTGACCTCGTGATCTGCCCGTCTCGGCCTCCCAAAGTGCTGGGATTACAGGTGTGAGCCACCGCGCCTAGCCTTCATAAACTTTTAAAAAACATTATTATGAGTTTTTTTGCATTTTGTTTTTAGTTGGTCAGCTATCGTTAGTGTTAGTGTATTTTATGTGTGGCCCAAGACAATTCTTCCAATGCGTCCCAGAGAAGCCAAAAAATTGGACACCCTTGTACTAGGCTTAAAGACAAGGCTTAAAACTTTTTCCTTGTGCTTATAAAAAATTTAGAAAATGTAAGTAATGAATATATTTTACAGTAAAAAAGACATAGTTAAGTATGATTGCATGTCAGCATTTCAAATTGTTATTTTTATGCACACTTTTGGGACGTTGAAGGCAGGTGACATCAAACAAACCCATTGGGTACGAGTATCACTCCTTGTGCTGGACGCCAAGAGCATCACAGTCTATGACAGTTTTGTCCAATGTATGTACAACTGTAATGGCATTTCAAAAAGACCAGACTGATTTGGAACAAGTTCTCATAAATGTGAAAATAGAGAAAATAGGTGTAATGTAGATTGGCCCTTGAGGGAGCACGTGGTAATACTAATTTCCAAGGCATTCCTTATTTTTCTGTGTAAAAGGCCACATGTCTTATTTTATGGAAAGAAACTTGTTCTTTCAAGATTTTTATTTGAAAGAGATTGTGGGAAATATGTAACCCTCCCTTCCTTTATAGTCAGCTCTTGGTGAATGTGGCCATGGCAAGGACAGGACTGAAGGGTTAAAGCCCAATCAATATGAGGAAAAGGAAATTCACTTTAGACAATAGTTTTAGTTTCATCTGAAATTTTATCGGAGTTGCTAACTTGGTGGCAAAACTGACGGACTCATTTAGGTGGCCCCTCCTCAACTCTCCCTGTCTGTGTAGTATGGACAGTAAAATCAGTGAGAGCAAGAATTAAGCCCCTAGTTTGTCTGTTATAGTAGGAAGCAGTCATTCATTCACTTACTCTGTATCACTCGAGTATGTATCAAGTGATACGATGGCTGGAGTTTGCTTCACTGGGTTGAGTGTAGAAGAAATAATATTAGGAATGAGTTGACCACTCAAATTGTATGATGTGTGGCACAGAGAGTACATTATATTCTTTCTACGTTTGTATGTATTTAAACTTTTACATTTAAATAGCTTGTGTGGGGGTGTGGGTATGGGTGTGACTTACCCTGGGCCAGGCCCTGTGCTCAGTGCTGGGGAAGACTTGGTGGCTAAGACTGGCTCAGACTCTACCCTACCAGAGTCAGCAGACAAGACACATTCAGGAAACAGATACTAATCAAATAGTCACATGAATGCTAGTAAAATTATAGTTGGGATAAGTGCTGAGAAATCATAAACAGAAATGCAGAAACCTGGACGGGTGCAGTGGCCCACACCTATAATCCCAGCATTTTGGGAGGCCAAGGTGGGTGGATCACTTGAGGTCAGGAGTTCAAGACCAGCCTGGCTAACATGGTGAAACCCCTCTCTACTAAAAATATAAAAATTAGCCAAGTGAGGTGGCACGCACCTGTAATCCCAGCTACTCGGGGGGCTGAGGCAAGAGAATCACTTGAACTCAGGAGGCAGAGGTTGCAGTGAGCTGATATCATGCCACTGCACTCCAGCCTGGGCGACAGAGTGAAACTCCATCTCAAAAAATAATAATAATAAAAATTTAAAAATGCAGAAACCTGCAGTGTAGACCCCATTTTACCCAGGATCATAACGGGACTAAGAGTCCTCAGCTGGAGGTACTACCAAGGGGGCAGGTGGAGTGACAGCCTGCTTGTGTTGAGACCTAAAGGAAAAGATGGAAGGGGGCAGGGGTGTGAGGTGTGTGTGTGTGTGTGTGTGTATATAGGCCTGCATGGTCAAGGCCAACAGGAGCCTTTGTGTTTTGTTGCCTGCTTGAACCATGGTGGGATAGAAGGATTTCAAGGTGGACCAGTTGACTGAGTGCCCTTCAATCCCGTAGTCTTTTGTGGTGCATCAACCTCATATAGGACCTTGTGGTATATGTTCAAGATAATGGAGACTGGGAGTTTGAGACCATGCCCAACATGAGGCAACATAGCTACAAAAAACTTAAAAAAAAGAAAAAGAAATGATAACTGATTCTACTTAGAAAAAAATCCACATCTCTTTTTGCCTTAACTAACATGCCCTTTCCACTCCTTGTCATGCCTTCTGGTCTCATGGATGTTCCAGCTATGTCCCAATCCCTTTGCTTGCTCAGCCTCTGAGTCTGCTGGTCCTCCTGTCAAGAACACTTTTGCCCCTTCACTTAGGGCCAGCTCCCTCTCATATCTAGGTTTTGGCTCAAATATTGCAGGGAGGCTCCCCATAATCACTTTTCCCTGCTTTTTTTTTTTTTTTTTAAAGATGGAGTCTCACTCTGTTGCCCAGGCTAGAGTGAGGTGGCACAATCTTGGCTCACTGCAACCTCCACCTCCCAGGTTCAAGAGATTCTCCTGCTTCAGCCTTGCAAGTAGCTGGGATTACAGGTGCGCACCACCATGCCCGGCTAATTTTTTGTATTTTTAATAGAGTGGGTTTTCACCATGTTAGCCAGGATGGTCTCCATCTCCTGATCTTGTGATCCGCCCACCTTACCCTCCCAAAGTTCTGGGATTACAGGTGTGAGCTACTGCACCCAGCCTCTGCTGCCATTTTTTATTGGTCTCTTCTCCAGACTGTGAGCATGGTGACAGTAGGGGCTATGTCTGCTCATATTCTGTGGCCTCCTTAATTCCCAGCCCATAGAGGCGCACAGTGCCCAGCAGATCTGACAGCCAGATGCTGTCTTACCTTGTCCCTATTCACATTCCTACTTAATCATTTTGCATTTTAGAAGTATTTTGACTCATGTACAGTTGTCAAAATGGACTTATAGAAAGTTGTGGAAGCTTTATATAAGGTGGGAGTTTGTGTCCTAAAATTCTCTCAAACAGTAGGGGTGTGGTTTGGAATTCTGTTGGACTTCAGGGGCGAGGTGGAATCAGAGGCTTCTGGAGGATATAGATAAAGGATTGGGTGTCAGGGAAGCTGCACCTTCCTCTAGAGGTAACAGAGATTGTAATTTTTGTGTGCCTGGTTTATGGTCACAGCTGACAGGACTTTACCCTAAAAGTACATCCTACCTCACTCCTACCTCACACCGTACACAAAAATAATTCAAGATGGATTGAGAATCTAAATGTGCAGGGCAAATCAATGGAGTTTTCAGGAGATAATAAAGAAGAATATCTACATGAGATGAGGCTAGGCACAGGTTTCTTAAATAAGTCACGAAAAGCATCATAAAGGGGCCAGGCGGGGTGGCTCAGGCCTGTAATCTTAGCACTCTGGGAGGCCAAGGCGGGTGGGTCACCTGAGGTCAGGAGTTTGAGACCAGTCTGGCCAACATAGTGAAACCCTGTCTCTTCTAAAAATACAAAAATTAGCCAGGCTTGGTGGCATGCGCCTGTAGTCCCAGCTACTCAGGAGGCTGAGACAGGAGAATTGCTTGAACCTGGGAGGCTGAGGTTGCTGTGAGCTGAGATCACGCCACTGCTCTGCAGTCTGGGCAACAGAGTGAAACTTCGTCTCAAAAAAAAAAAAAAAAAAAAGAAAAGAAAAGCATAAAGAGAAAAGCTTATAAATCAGATTTCATTAAAATTAAGAACTCTTCATCAAAAGACACCATTAAGAGAGGGAAAAGGCAAGCTGCAGTCTGGGAAAAGATGTTTAAAATACTTATGTTCAACAAAGGATTTATATCCAGAATATATAAAGAACTTCTACAAACCAATAGGAAATAGACAACACAATTTTATTTACAAAAAAAATTTTTGGCTGGGCGCGGAGGCTCACGCCTGTAATCCCAGCACTTTGGGAGGCCAAGGTGGGCAGATCACAAAGTCAGGAGATTGAGACCATCCTGGCCAACATGGTGAAAGCCCGTCTCTACTAAAAATACAAAAATTAGCCAGGCATGGTGGCGTGTGCCTGTAATCCCAGCTACTCGGGAGGCTGAGGCAGGAGAATCCTTGAACCAGGGAGTCAGGGTTTGCAGTGAGCTGAGATCGCACCACGGCACTACTGCACTCCAGCCTGGTGACAGAGTGAGACTCCGTCTCAAAAAAAAAAAAAAAAAAATGTTGAGATGGAGTCTTACTCTGGCACCCAGGCTGGAGTGCAGTGGTGTGATCTTGCCTCACTTCAACCTCCACCCCACCGTGCTGGGCTCAAGCAATCCTCCCACCTCAGCCTCCCGAGTCGCTGGGACCACAGGCATGCACCACCATGCGTGACTTTTTTTTTTTTTTTTTTTGTATTTTTTGTAGAGATAGGGTTTCGCCATGCTGCCCAGGCTGGTCTTGAACTCCTGGGCTCAAGCGATCTGCCCACCTTGGCCTCCCAGAATGCTGGGATTACAGGTGTGAGCCACTGTACACACCTGACAACCCAAGTTTAAAAGGATAAAAGACTTGAGCAAGCATATCATCAAAATGAATATCCAAATTACCACAGAAACATTTGGAAAGATGCTTAACCTCAGGAGTCACCAGAGAAATGAAAATTTAAGTACAAGAAGATACTACTATATATCCACCAGAATGACTAAAATTAGAAAGACTCAAAGTGTTGGTGAAGATATGGTGCAACTGGAACTCACACACACTGCTAGTGGGAGTATGAATTGGCACGACCATTTTGGAAAATCGTTTTGATAACATCTACCCAAACTTAACAGATGCCTACCTATGCTGCAGCAATTCCACTCTTAGATATATACCCAAGAGAAGTGAATGCATCTGAGCACCAAAAGACTTGTGCACAAATGTTCATAGCCGCTTTATCCATAATTACCAAAAAGTGGAAACAATTCAAATGCCCATCAGTAGCCATATGGATAAGTAGATTTGGTATATCCGTACAATGGGATACACTCAGCAATGAGAAAGAAGGAACCACTGCTGCATGCCACAATGTGGATAAAACTCCTAACACCGTGATGAGTGGAAGAAGCCAGGGACAGTCCATACTGTGTGATTCCATTTATGTACATTTCAGATGCAGAAGTCAAGATAGTAGTTACCTTTGGGTAGGCAATTACCTGGGAAGGAACATAAGGAAGCCTTCTTTCTGGGAGACAGGAACTGTTTTACATGTTTTGATTTGGTTGCTGATCACATTGGGGTATACCTATCTAAAAATGTTATTGAGTTGTACACTTAAGATTGATGCGCTTTATGGATGTTGCAAACTACTTTGTTAGTGTGTATATTGGGGAAAAAAAGAACACATGGAAACTTTCTAGAGCCTTTGGAAGAAGGGTGGGGACATGAAAGAAAGCCAGAGGCAGGGCAGGCTGGAGGGGAAGGCGAGGTGGAGGGCTGGGAAGAGGTGGGTGATTTTCCTGCCATGGAGCTCCTCCCTGCCCCAGGTGTGGGCTGCGGTGATTGCTCCTGTGTGTTCCTCCCTGCCCTCTCCTACCCATGTATCCTTTGGCAGTGAGCACTCGCTAACCATCAGCCGTCCCTGGCACGATCCTTATCCTGAAGAGAGGAGGCGCTTGAGAGGGAGGGTGGCCTTTCTTAATTCTGGTGCTATTTAAGGAAGGGGTGCATTTACCTGGTGCTTCCAGAATTTGCACTCCTTGGATTTTCCCATATGGGAACCTGCCTGGCAGGCAGCTTTGCATGAAGCCAGGGATTAAATGGTGGTGGTGGATAGGGTGGAGGGGACCCAATGAGGAGGGCAAATCTGCTTCTGTTTGCCCGGGCACATCACCTGCACCCACACCCTGGGCTGCTCCTCATTGATTTAAAGCCCATTTCTCTCGATGGCCTGGGGCGGCCCTGTCAGTCTGCTGGGGCAGATCTCCAAGCAGGATGGGCCATGGTGCCCTGGGGGGTGGTTTGTGCTCTAGATGGTCTCTGGCTTTCTGCTTGGGTACTCCTGCTGGGTGTCCTTCTGACAGGAGAAGGACGCACTTCAATTCTAGGCCTGTGTTCTGGCTGCCTTGGGACAGCCCGAGGGCCGTGGCTTTGGATCTAAATGCAAGCATATTGTGAATTTTATTATTTATGTCTTTATGTCCTGCTGTGTTCCCTAAAAGCTTTAAGCCACTTTATCTAGAGAAGACGAGGAAAGCGTAGGGGTTAAGAGTGTAGGCTCTGGCTGAGTGGGGTGGCTCACGCCTGTAATCCCAGCACTTTGGGAGGCTGAAGTGGGCTGAGCTTTTGAGGTCAGGAGTTCAAGACCACCCTGGCCAACTTGGTGAAACGCCGTCTCTACTAAAAATACAAAAATTAGCCGGGCGTGGTGGTGGCTGCCTGTAATCCCAGCTATTCAGGAGGCTGAGGCAGGAGAATCGCTTGAACCTGGGAGGTGGAGGTTGCAGTGAGCCAAGATCGCACCACTGTACTCCAGTCTGGGTGACAGAATGAGACTCTGTCTTAAGAAGAAAAGAATGTAGACTCTGGAGCCAGAATGCGTGAGTTTTCAGGCATGACATTGGACCAGCTAATATACAGGCACTGCAGGATGTGAGGGTGAGAGGCACAAGAACAACGAGCAGCACACTGGCTGGCGGCCTTGGGCAAGGTGTGCCTCTGTTTCTTTATTGGATGATCAAGAATAAATTAGGGATCAATCTGGACAACACGAGAATAGTAACTTTGGGTTGTTGTGTGGCTTTAGTGTGGTAATTACCATAAAGCACTTAGAAGAGTGCCTGGCATACAGTTGATACTCAGTAGATGGTGGTAGTGGTGATGGTGAAGGGTATTTTTTTTTTTTTTTTTTTTTTGCAGACTCTTACTCTGTCACCCAGGCTGGAGTGCAGTCCCGCGATCTTGGCTTACTGCAACCTCACCTCCCCGGTTCAAGCAATTCTCCTGTCTCAGCCTCCCAAGTAGCTGGGATTACAGGCTCCTGCCACCACACCTGGCTAATTTTTGTATTTTTAGTAGAGATGGGGTTTCACCATGTCGGCCAGGCTGGTCTTGAACTCCTGACCTCAGGTGATCCACCTGCCTCGGCCTCCCAAAACGCTGGGATTACAGGCGTGAGCCACCGTGCCTGGTCTGGTGAAGGGTGTTTAGATGTACTAGAAAAATGAAATGTATCAGTGCCTGTGGTGGGCCAGTGAGCCAGTTTGTACAAAGCACCAAGAGCAGTACCTGCACATGTGAGGGCTCAGTAAATGTTCACTGTTATTATTTTTATTATTCCATCATCCAACCCTTATCTGTAATTACAAAATCAAGAAAACCACTCTTTTTTTTTTTGAGATGGAGTTTCACTCTTGTTGCCCAGGCTGGAGTACAGTGGTGCAATTTTGGCTCACCGCAAATTCCACCTCGCGGGTTCAAGCCATTCTCCTGCTTCAGCCTTGCAAGTAGCTTACAGGGGTGCGCCACCACATCCAGCTAATTTTGTGTTTTTAGTAGAGACGGGGTTTCTCCATGTTGGTCAGGCTGGTCTCGAACTCCCAACCTCAGGTGATCTGCCTGCCTCAGAAAATCACACTTTTTTAAATAAAAAAAGTTTGATGCAAACTCATTTAATGACCAAACCTGGCTTGAGTTAATGGGAGATTACTCATAGTATGTAACAGAAGTAGTTACACATTCAGCTGTAGAAATATTTATGTACTGGATTTTGGGGTGCTGTGCCTGGCCCTGCTGGGGTTTGGCATAGCATCCTGTACATACTCCATACTACCTTTCTCAAATGCAAACAGATTATGAATTCCAAAATATGTCCAGCACCAAGGGTTGGAAAAGGGACTGTGGACTTGTCTGCCATAATTCATTCTCTGGATGGGCATTGAGGCCGCTTCTTGCTTTTGCTACTAGGGAAGGATGCTGCAGTGAGTATCCTTGGTAGACTTGGAATTGCTGGGTTTACAGACATGCAGATTTAAAATTTTGGTGATTATCGATAGATCGCCTTTCAAACAGATGAGCACAGCTCCATAAATACTGTATGGATGTGAAGTTGATCGTGTTACTCCCCAGCTTTCGAGAGTCTCCACAGCTGACTACAGTTGTCCATAATTGTCCACAGCTATTCATGGCCTGGGGGCTTATATCCTTGCTCCCTTCTGTGGTGTTCACAGCCTTTCCTTCCCAGTCTGGCCCCAGCGTGTCTGCCCAGCCTCTAACCATGGTGGCTTTCCCCCCACCATTATACTTGGACCTCAGACCACCTGTAGTGTCCCTCAGTCGGTCAACAACCGACCCCCCAATTCCTCCCCCCAGTACTCTCTCTTTCTCTCTTTCTCTCTCTCCCCACTACCCCCGTACTGTGTGCCCTGGGACTCAGCCATAGGCAGCATAGAGCTGTCCCTGCTCTGTAGCCTTGGCCTTCCAGGGTGGAAGCAGGAAACCCAACTTAGTTTTGATCGTCCTGAGAATAGAGAGTGAGAGGGAACAGCATTTAGGGGAGGGAACAATGTGTGGGAAGGCCTTGAGGCAAACTTGGGAGGAAGATTTATATTTTTAGGGTTGTGGGAAACCCTTGCAGAGGTTTAAGCCAGGGAATGACTTGGCCGATTGGGCTTGTATTTTCAATACTGCAGGTGGTAATGGTGAAGGTGTTAACAGCAGGGGCTGAGAGAAGGGAGTGGAGGGAGAAGGGTCAGGCCTTAGTTGCTGACTGAACCTAAAGGGTAAGATGAGAGAAGGGTGGAGGACACCTTGCAGGTCTCTAGATTCAAAATCTGGGTGATAAGGGTGTTCTGAGCCTGGGCCTCAGAGGAGAGGGGCTGAGAGTGGAAAGAGCAAGTCCTCTGGCTGCCAGGGTTCACATCCCAGCCCCTACAGTTGTTGCTGTCAATCCCTGACCCTCACTGTCCTCATCTGTAAGATGGGGATTAATGCAGCGCCCTTGCAGGGTCCTGTGAATGTGGACGATGCTGACAGCAGTCAGGGGACTGCACATAGTGGGTGCTGGGCAGGGACACATCTTCCCCTTCTTGTGCCAAGAAGCCACCCCCAGAACTGGCTTCTCTGTTAGAACTGCCTTCCCAGCCACCATAGTTTCTGATTTCTCCTCTTTTCAGGCTTTGCTTTTGTTTCCCTACTGGATTCTGAGCCCCTTGGAACTCCAATCCTAGGTAGTAGAGCTTAGACATCTGCATTTCTGAGCAATTCCCCAGGTGAACTCAGCTGCTTAGAACATTCTGCATCCCTGTAGGGCCGGAGCTGTGTCTTCTTAGAGCCAGACACATACGCAACCCTGGAATGAAGGAACCACTAACAACCGTATGGCCTCGCATCTCCCACAGATAAACCCAGCAGGCTGGACTGCTCCAGTTTCGAGAGCAGCCCAGTCACCTGAGAGGGATTTTTATTTTATTATATTTTATTCTTATTTATTTATTTATTGGAGTGAGGGTCTCACTCTGTCGCCCAGGCTGGAGTGCAGTGGCACAATCATAGCCTACTGCAACCTCGGACTCCTGGGTTCAAGCAGTCCTCCCACCTTAGCCTCCTGAGTAGCTGAGACTACAGGGATGCATCACCATACCTGGCTAATTTTTTAGTTTTTGTGGAGATGGGGTCGCTCTATGTTGCCCAGGCTGGTCTTGAACTTCTGTCCTGAAGTGATCCTCCTGCCTCAGCTTCCCAAAGTGCTGGGATTACAGACATGAGCCACCATGCTCAGCTCCTGGGAGGGATCTTTAAAGTTCAGATTCCCAGACCCAGCCTTGGCAAGTCTGTTTCAGAAGGTCTGAGCTGAGCAGAGCGTGATTCTCTGCTTGGATGATTCTACCCAGCCATGTCAGGACACCTGTAGGCTCTTAACGCTGGGTGTCCTCCTGGCTCTGACATCCTCGTCCTCAGCCACAGGCCCTGACATGTCCTGCCATGCTGGGTGAAGTTGGTTTTCTTGGTGCCAGGTCACCAGGTGGGGTTTCTGGGTAGTGGCAATGGCTGCTCCCCTCCTGCAATTAGCAGGAGTTAAAATGTCTGGGTTCTGAACTTGTGTGTCTTTGTGTGTGCCACCAGTAATTACACAAGGTCAAGTATGTTTATCATAGCTGAAATTCTAACAGTTTGGGGGCCTGTGTCCCCAATTTGTTTAGTTTGTGGTCTCATTTTCCCAGCCAGCCTTAAGGAGAGGGGGCCGTGGGGCACAGCTGCTCCTACCCCGAGAGCACGCAGAGCTGAAGTGCCAGACTATGCCTCCGGACGCATCTGCCCATTTCCATTGTCTGCCTCTCCTCGGACACAGAGGAATGATTATAACCAAATGAAGGGGTCCTCCTTCACCAGATCTCCCTGCATATTTCCGGCTGGCTTTTGCAGAAGGTGTGGTCTTGCTCTTGATGTGCAAATCTATTGGGTGATAGAGGTCTCATCGTGCTGGAAGATGTGCCTCCCCAGTTAATTCTCCTCCACCCAACCAGTCAGTGAAGGTTCGCAGAATGGAAATTGATGGTGGACATGTGACTTGACTGGCTGAGCTCCATAATGCTCATTCCTCATTGTCATTTCTCATGTGTACTGTGGGCATGTGTCTCTTGGGCAAGAGGATTGGGGTCTGGAATCCTGGAGGGATCTTGCAAAGCAGATCCAGATCTTGGTGTCTGGAGTTAGGGCGGGGTGGTGGTGGTGCTGGATGGTGGTGAGGGAAGACCTGGATCCTCTGAAGGCCTGCGCATGTCTGGACCAGCAGGACGGGGCTAAAGTGCACGAAGGCTCATCCAAGGGTTACTATCAGTCAGGTCACTTTCTTTGTGACTGTGGCTGAGCTTTACTGCCTCTGGAGATCCACATGCCTGTACCGTCTTGCCTTCTGGGTGAGTCTGTAATTGTTCCTCATGGGTATTTTAGTAATCTCTGGATGTATCTTTCCCCTACTTCTCACCCTTCTGTTTGCTCAGTATCCCAACTCCAGAAGGCTTCAGATTTCTATCTCCTGTTCCTTTAACGCAGCTGCCTTGGATTCACTTCATTCCAACAGAGGTCTCCTCTCTTACATCCAGCTCCCAAAATCGACAGCATTGAATACAACACTGACTCTGAAACTTGCTCATTGGGGGAATCTCCAACAGGCTTTTTAACTTCTCCAAGAGACCCTCTGCTTTCCCATCTTTTTTGGTTTGTTTTTATGAAGGGGGAAAGGACACTGACCTTTGCATGGCACTGTGCTGGGCTCTTTGCTTACACGGCTTCATTGGGTCTCCATAGTAGTTCCATGAGGTAGACACCATTACGACCCCTGCTTTCTAGTTGGGGAAACTGAGGCATAGAGAAGTCCTTTCCAAGATTTTATCGCTGCTAAGTAGCAAGGGTCAAATGAATTTAAGTCCCAATAGTTTCACTATGTTGTTGTTGTTGTTGTTTTTGAGACGAAGTTTTGTTTTTTTTTTTTTTTTTGAGACGGAGTCTTACTCTGTCACCCAGGCTGAAGTGCAGTGGCAAAATCTCGGCTCACTGCAACCTTCACCTCCCGGTTCAAATGATTGCCCTGCCTCAGCCTCCTGAGTAGCTGGGATTCCAGGCTCATGCCACCATGCCCAGCTAATTTTTGTAGTTTTAGTGGAGATGGGGTTTCACCATGTTGGCCAGCCTGGTGTCGAACTTCTGACCTCAGGTGATCTGCCCACCTTGGCTTCCCAAAGTGCTGTGATAACAGGCGTGAGCCACCACGCCCGGCCCCAATCGTCTAATTTTGGAACCCCAGGCCTCCATTGGCTTTCTCTGTTGTAAATGTTTTTGCAATATAGATGTTTTAATAGCTTATGTAAAATCTTATCATTGTGTAATTATGGTATTATGGAATCACATTTCTCTTGCATTTAGTTTATGCAAACAAAACTAGAATTTCTTAGAAAAAAAAAAGAGAAAAACAGCAGTTTAATCTCACTGTTCCACTTAATGAGTGTACATTCTGAAGGATACAGGAGATCAGGGGTGGTGAATCTGCTGGTCTCCCTATACAGGCCCCACAGTCTGAGCGCTTCAACCAGGGCAGCTCTGTGTGTGAGTCTGGGGGTTAGAGGTCTGTGTTTTCCTTTGGTTCTGACCACCGACTTTACCTGTAGTGCAGCTGAACACACAGTCAGCTGCTCTAGCACTGTGGGAGAACCAAGTTGGGTTCCTCCAGAGAGGGTGAGCAGCTCACTAAGATGCATCTTCCTGAGGGGTTTTCCAGGGGAACTTTGAATTCTGCAGGATTTTCCTACTGAATTTAGAATTTGCCCTCCAGTGTCAGAAGGCTGAGTTTGGTCCTCCCTTTTGCAGGGTCTTTCTCAGCTGACATTTGGGTCAGAGCACAGAGATGGAGCTAAGATTGAGCCAGAGAGTTTTGTTTTGTAGGGGAGTTGGGCTGCATATTTACTCAGGTGCCAGAACCTATGAGATATTGGCAGTTTGGGAGGTCTGTACCTGGGAGTCAGTCAGACAGACCCAGCTGTTCAACCCCTATTGTCCAGTTCCAGCTGCCGGACCTTGGCCAGGTTGCCTAAAGCTGTAGTTTATTTCGTTCTCGAAAATGTGGATAACAATGTGCACATCTCAGGGATCTTGTGTGAATTTGCAGTTAGAGAACAGGTCCTTGATATATCTTGGTCATCTGTGCCCCTTAACTACAGCCCCATAGATTTCAGTGAATTGTAAATTGTCTCTAAGTGGCTAGCCAGGTATAATTTCATAAAGCATTATTTAGAATTGGGCTTCTGAGAGAGCTCACCTTATTTTTTCTGCACTTTGAAGCACTCTGGGCATGAGGTATGCTGTACTTAAGCATTTGTCCTTGCAAGTAATGAATGATAACGAGACAAACCAGACTTTGAGCTGAGTTAGTGAGTGTGATGTGTGTTGATTCTATGAAGCTCATTTAAACAAATGCTGGTTGGTGAAGGATCAGGTCAGAAAATCTTTCCCTGCCCAAAAGATCCAGTTTTAACCTCAACTAGAAAAACTGGCACAAGACCATTTCTAGGGCCATTTTGCGTGTCTGCCACTTCCCTTTGGGACCTCTGTTTGGGGGAGAATGTTCTTGGTTTTTGTGCTTCTGCCCTGGTTCTTCCAGTCACTAGCTCTGTGGGCAAATCTGTGCTCTCTGTGCCTAGGTTTCCTCTGCTGTGAGGAGATAAGAGTTCCTGACAACACTGCTGAGTGGGTTGAGCATTTGAAGCCCTCAGCAGGGTGTCTGGCATATGAAAAGGCCTCCATTGCCGTTGCTTGTGGTGAGGAGGAGGAGGACAATGATGACAGGGTGACATAGATGACCCGTTGCTAGGTCCATGTCTGTCATACAGCAGGCAGCACAGAATGGGGGACCCCAGTCCTGCTCTGACCACTGTGTCTTTTTCCCTTCTACCTTTGGGTCCTCCGTGAATCCGTAAGCATGCTGTCTGTCCATCAACAAAAACATACTGAGTGTCCATGAAAGGCATTCCTGAAGGGACCCAGAGAGACACAGGCTGACAGTAGTAGTGTTTTTTTTTTTTTTTTTTTTTTTTTCTGAGCCAGAGTTTTGTTCTTATCGCCCAGGCTGGAGTGCAATGGCGCGATCTCGGCTCACCGCAACCTCCGCCTCCTAGGTTCAAGCGATTCTCCTGCCTCAGCCTCCCAAGTAGCTGGGATTATAGGCGCCTGCCACCACACCCAGCTCATTTTTGTATTTTTAGTAGAAATGAGGTTTCACCATGTTGGCCAGGCTGGTCTCGAACTCCGGACTTCAGGTGATCCACCTGCCTCAGCTTCCCAAAGTGCTGGGATTACAGGTGTGAACCACCATACCCGTCCAATAGTTTTATATAAAGCAAGGTTTTAAAAGTTTTTTGTTCTGTTGGAACCATTTGACCGTATGAGAACTCCTCCAAGAACCGTAGCATGTAAATCATATAAAAGATGAGATGCCCTGGTTGAAATTGGAACACCTTTTGGCCTAAGGACAGGCATCCTGGAACCAGGCAGGGGTTGACTGCTCGTGGTATCTCCACCAAGCCTCCTATCCTGGGATCTGGGATCTGATTTTCCACTGGGAAGACTGGGGACTTGTGATATGACCTTGAGGACTGACTAACCTTCTCCCCAAACCTCCCCAGATGAACATGTGATGGAGTACCAGCCTGAACATAAGCAGTGAAAATTGGAACTGGTACTCCATCTATCCATGTAATTAAGCTACAGGGGCAGCCAAGCACCAAACCTGTAGGTTGCCTGGTGGGAGTGGAGTTCAAAATACTTGTTGGAGCAAGTACGATACCATCATTAGCCTGTTGCATCTATTTCATCATTGGGGTATCTTGACACTGTGTTTAGAAATACAAGTCCTTGTGTCCCCAGCATGCATCTTCCTTTGAGGGATAGTGACTTACGGACTTGGTTGGGTACTGTGCAGCTTTGCCTCTTGATGCCTTCTTTTTCTATGATTCTCGAATGGCCAACACCCCCATGTAGACCACTTTATTGCTTCAGCTGGTGGTGATGCCTCCATGGTGTGGGTGTCCTGATTCCACAGCAGGTTTGTATCATCTTTCATTAGAGTGGAAGAGTACACAGTTCACTGAATGTGTTCATTCGTTCAACAAGTATACATTTGTCTGTGTGCTCAGGGTGTCACACAGCCTGGTGCAGTTGGGGAGACACGTGTGCACACATTGGTGGGATTGGGTGAAGGAGGAGTGTGGCAGGAGCACTAAGGAGGCACGAGAGCGCATCTTCAGAGCACTCTGGGAAAATCCAAGGGGGTGATGTGAGTGGTGGAGCTGGCAAAATGTCTCTCAGAGGATGGTCATGGGACTTCACTTCCAAATTCTTGCCCCAACAATCTCCCATAACCTCCACAGTGTTTGGCGTCCAGGGATGATAGAGTAGACATGCAAATAGAAATAGGTAACACTAACCATTGAGACATCTTCTAGGCTAAACACTGGACATGGATGATCTCATTTCATGCAAGGGTGCACAACCTGCTGTGATGACACACTGCACTACCCTAGCCCTCCTTATACTTTCTGTCACCCTCCTCCTCACTCTTGTAATATCTTTTCCCTCATTGTTAATTACTTACACTGTGTTCTTCATCCAGAGCAGCCCTGGCTTGTTGACCTGGTAGTCTCTTATTCACCCTTCAAAACTCAGCCCAGTCATCATCTCCTCTGAGAAGCCTTCCATGATATGCTCAGGCTGACTTGGTGCTCTTCCTCTTACAACTGTATATCCCATCATTACAGCTTTATTACATTGTACCATAATGTTGAGAGTTTTTGTTTTTTTTTTTAAACTTTGAAACAATTTTAGTAATCCTAACAATATAAACATTTTTGTTGGCGTTGGTGTTGTAAAATGCTAATGGTGGCCAGGGACTGTGGCTCATGCCTGTAATCCCAGCACTTTGGGAGGCCAAGGTGGGAGGATCACGAGGTCAGGAGTTCAAGACCAGCCTGATCATTGTGGTGAAATCCCATCTCTACTTAAAATACAAAAATTAGCCGGGCGTGGTGGCACATGCCTGTAATCCCAGCTACTCAGAAGGCTGAGGCAGGAGAATCGCTTGAACCCAGGAGGTGGAGGTTGTAGTGAGCCGAGATTGTGCCACTGCACTCCAGCCTGGGTGACAGAGTGAGACATGGTCTCCAAAAAAAAAAAAAAAAAAAGTGCTAGTGGTACAGATATAACTGAAGCCTGTCTTAACCTCCAGCCAGTCCCATATCCCACTTCAGAGACAGCCACTTAAAAATAACTTTGAGGTTGTGTTTTCTAAACTTTAAAAAATATATTTATGGGCCAGGCGTGGTGGCTTATGCCTGTAATCCCAGCACTTTGGGAGGCCGAGGTGGGCGGATCACGAGGCCAGGAAATCGAAACCATCCTGCCTAACACGGTGAAACCCCGTCTCTACTAAAAATACAAAAAAACTAGCTGGGCGTGGTGGCGGGCGCCTGTAGTCCCAGCTACTCGGGAGGCTGAGGCAGGAGAATGGCGTGAACCCGGGAGGCAGAGCTTGCAGTGATCTGAGATCATGCCACTGCACTCCAGCCTGGGCGACAGAGCGAGACTCCATCTCAAAAAACAAAACAAAACTATATATATGTCTGTACATACAGTGTTATGCTGGGACATGTTTAACAGTCAGCTCTTGGGGATGGGTTGGAGAGTGGGGAGGCATGATTTACAGCATTTTCTGATTTCCATGGGATAAAACTCCCACCATGGCCAACAAACCCCAACATGACTGAATAGAGTTGGAAAGAGATGTGCACCATTGGCTTTCTCAAGCTGGTATGTGCCGGCTCTCATCCACCACTGCTTCATATAGCTCGAGTCTTGAAGTATGTGGGGTTTTTCTTTTGCTAGAAACATCATTATACTTTGGGTTCTGTTCTTGCTTTTCTTCCCCTCTAATGTTGAGTTGAGCTGTGTTTCCCATGCTAGTGCATCTAGATTTGCTTTGTTGTTTTAGCTGTTGCATATTCTACACCAAAGAGTCATTATTTCTCCAGGGCCTTATTGATGGACAGTTTGGTTGTTTTTCACAGGGTATGTCTCCTCATAGTAGTCCCCGTCCTCCTGGGGCATAGGAACTTTTCATTTGTATCCATGTAGATGCTTCAAGACCATGCGCAGGAGGACTCAAGGTGATAGTGGATGCTTGGAAACAATGCCAAGCTGGCCCAGATGCGCTGCTGTGTCCACACTGACCAGAGCACTGTTTGGTAACTGACCTAATGTCTCGGCTACTCGTGCCGTTATCTCTGGTTCAGTTTAGTGGCCACATCAGCCCTCGGGGGTGGTGGCCTTGTTTTTAGCCAAGGGCTCTGGGCCATGTTTCTTGGCCACTGGGGAGGTGAGGTCATCTGGGGTGGGTGGCTTGGGACCTTGTAGTCCCAGCCTAAGCCATCCAACCATACTTTAGTTCTGATGTTGGCTCTGGCCCTGAGATTGGCAGACAGCAAGAAAAAATGTATCCAGCTCTCTCCCTGTTCAGATAAAGGCCTGGAGGACAACTCTGACTGTTGTTTGCTGATAAAAGTTTATAAAGCTGTGAGTGCCAAGCATGAAGCATAGCAAGGAGTACGCGGAGCTTTTGTAAATTTCCCTGGAGGGCATGTCCTCTTTTGAGATCTGAAAATGAAAAGATCTCATTTGGTGGAGTCTTGATTTTGTTGTTTGTGTACTTATGAAGACTTTTTTTCTTAGTGTATATATTTTTTGGTAATTAAGTATGTGAAAGTGTTTGTTAAGCACCAACTGTATGCCTAACACCCCATTAGGTTGGGGTTGTTATGGAAGCAGAATGGGGTCTGGCTTAAGAGCATGGGCTCTGAAATCAGATGGTGTGGGTTCAAGTCCCTCCCCTACCATGATACACGTTGGAATCTTGAACAAGTTAATTCACCATTCTGTGCCTCAGTTTCCTACTATTCAATAGTGGGATTGTGATAGCGCCTGCTTCATAGGGTAGGAGAAGAGGTAGTGAGATAATGCATGAGGAGCGCTGAGTCTGGTGCATATGAGGTGCTCAGTAAAGGCTGTTGTTATTAGTAGGAGTTATTATTAATTAGCACTAGAAGTTCACATGCAATCAGAACTAGGAACAGAATGGAATGTGCAAGACCTTGAGACATTCTGCTCTTGAGACATTTGCATTTGTTTGGGGAGACAAGAGTAGGTGCTTGGTCCTATTAGCAATCAGTATGTGACAGTCATAATGAAGTCCAAATGATGTGGTTTTTATTTCAAGTTCTGTAGAAATTGGTGGGGAGTGGGGAGCACCTGGGAGGAGATGGGGCTCATAGATGGGGTCACTGTATGTGAGAGGCAGGTAAAGGAGTGAAGGAGAGACAGAGGAGGGCACTGTGCAGCAGCTGTCAGTTGATGATCAGTTCCGGGTCAGTCTGGTGGGCAGCAGTTGGCAGGGTGGTGGGTGTTGAGGAGGTCACCTGGGGTCTGCTCCATTCAGAGGTGAAAGGACACAGGCCTGTGGAGTGGAAATGAAATGAAGCAGGCAGAGCCATTTATTAAAGCGTCTTATTGAAGCACAGCATACCCACAGAGAAGGGCACAGGTCATACCGTATTGCTTGATGGATTTTCACAAATGGATCATACCTGGATTAAGAAACAGAACTTTGCCAGCACCCCAGAAGCCCCATCATCCCTCTTCCAGCCACCATTCCCCTACTAGAACCGCTATCCTAGTTCCTAACAGCCTGGGATAGTTTTACCTGTTTTGGTCCTTTTGTTTGTTTGTTTTTTGTGTTTTTTGAGATAGAGTCTCGCTCTGTTGCCCAGGCTGGAGTGCAGTGGCGTGATCTTGGCTGACTGTAAGCTCCGCCTCCCGGGTTCAAGTGATTCTCCTGCCTCAGCCTCCCGAGTAGCTGGGACTACGGGTGCCCGCCATCACGCCCGGCTAATTGTTTGTATTTTTAGTAGAGTTGGGGTTTCACCGTGTTAGCCAGGATGGTCTTGATCTCCTGACCTCGTGATCCGCCGTCCTCGGCCTCCCAAAGTGCTGGGATTACAGGCGTGGGCCACCGCGCCCGGCCCTGTTTTGGTACTTTCTGTAGACAGACTTGGACCACACACTCTTGTGTTTGGCGTCTTTAGCTCAGCGTTGTTTTCTGAGTGTCTTTCTTGTTGCTGCATGTAGTTGTCGGTCATCCATTCTCATCACTGGGTATCACCGCCATTGACTTCATTCATTCTATGTTGATGAGCATTTGGGTAGCTTCCAGTTTGGGGTCTGTGCTAGGTCACATAATGGCCCTCCCAAAAGATGTTTCTGACCTAATCCCTGGTCACAGGCACCGTTCACCAGTAATACCTGGGACTGTGTTACCTTAGATGGCAAAAGGGACTGTGCAGATGTGATGACTTTAAGGATCTTGACATGGGGAGATTATCCTGGAAGGACCAATGTAGTCACAAGGAGTCTTATAGGAGGGAGGCAGGAGGGTCTGGTTCAGAGATTGAGATGTGGTGATTAAGGCAGAGGAAAGAGAAGACAGAGATTTGAAGATACCATTGCTGGCTCTGAAAACAAGAGGAGGAGCCACAAGCCGAGGAATGCAAAGTGGCCTCTAGAAGCTGGAAAAGGCAAGAGAACAGAGTCTCCTCTAGAGCCTCCAGGAGGAATGCTGCCCTGCAAGGCCGTGTTGACCCATTTCTGACCTACATTGCTATGAGAGGAGATACATTTGTGCTGTTTTAAGTCACTAAGCATGTGGTAATTGGTTACAGCAGCAAAAAAAGACAAATGTAGGGGAATTGTGCATGGGGCTACTGAGGACATTCTAGAATATGTCTCTTGGTGCACGTGTGCACCTAGGAGCAAATGCAGGTTGATTTGACATTGTCACGGTCTTCCAAGATGGTGGGACCAATTTATGTTCCCAGCAGCAGCAGTATATGAGAGTTCTGGTTGCTTCACATTCTCACCGACACTTGGTGCTTCCTGGGAAGAGGTATTTTTAAATGAAGAATTAACAGGACCTGCTGTCCAGTGGATGCAGTTGTGCTTTGCAGAAGGTTGATGCAGGCGGTATCAGCAAATACCAATGGGTGCTGATCCAGCCAGCTGAGGAGAGGAATCAGGGAGTGGTGGTGACAGTTTTTAGCTGGGGAGAACTGGAATTCCTCTTCCATGCAGGTGACTGGGATGGGAAATACTGATGAACTTTAGATTAACATGAAACTTTCCACCTAAAGAGTTAGAATAGCGCTTATCTCATCTGTGGAACTTTGTGACTAACCAAGGAATGTGGTGGGTATTGTGTGGTAGGGAAAAAGCCCATGCTGTTCATCAGCCCTCATTTAAGTGCTGCGACTATAAGCAAGTCACACCCTCTCAGATCTCTGGTTTTGCCATCCGTAAAATGGGTATGATCCTGGCTTTTCTGCAGGGCCTTGGCAGATGAGAGGAGCCTCTGTGTGAGAACCCTGAACTTACCATGTATAAATAGGAGGCACTGAGTCAGCAGTGGCTGTGGTCGTTACCAACAATGGTATAGGTCTGAGGCGGTGGCTGACGCCTATAATCCCACCACATTGGTAGGCTGAGGTGCAAGAATTGCTTGAGGCCAGGAGTTGGAGACCAGCCTGGGCAACATAGGGAGACCCCGTCTCTACAAAAAATAAAAAATTGAGCCATGTGTGGTAATGTGCACCTGTAGTTCCAGCTAACATGGGAGGCTAAGGCAGGAGGATCACTTGAGCCCAGGAGTTTGAGGCTGTAGTGAACCATAAGTACATCACTGCACTCCAGTCTGGGCAACAGCAAGACTCTGCCTTAGAAACAAACAAAACAATGGTATGAAACCCCTGGGTTTAGAGTGTTCTGGGGCTGAACACTCAACCTTGAGAGGGGTCTGAGAGTATCACCTTTTGGTTGACATTCAGGGCAGGTAAGGTTAGGCTCATGATCAACCCCGCAACCCCCAGGGCCTCATTGAGACACTCTTCCCTACCCCATTCCTGACACTGCTTTTGAAATTTTTTGTTGATTCATTCATTTGTTCATTCATTCAGCTACCACCGAGCTTTCCTGTGCATGTCATGCCACAGTCAGGAGGAACTCCCAGGCCAAATGCCTGGGGTTCCAGTCTCAGCTTTATTATTTGCTACCTGTGTGGCCTTTGCCAAGTCTTAACTTCTTTGTGCCCAGTTTTCTGATTCTTCAAGTGAGGTGGTAACAGTCCCTGCCTCCTAGGGCTGGCGTGAGAATGTAATGCAACAATCCATGTCAGTGTCAGGGTCAGGCCCTCGGGCATCCCTCAGTGCCGGGGCACAGAGATCAATGCCTCCAGTCCTTGCCCCTAGCCACAGGCTTAAGGGTGATGGCTTATTGGTGCCTGTCTACAGAATATTTTTGCCAATATGGGAAAGGAAAAACCTAAAGCTCTGACCTAGAACTAGCCAGTGGCCCCTCAAAGGCAGGCTGTGATCCCTCATGGCTCCTTGGGAAATGTGACTTTGAGGAGAGTCCTGTAGTTGGCATCATTTTGGAATGTGGGTGTAAAGTCCCCTGCAGCAGTTATATGCTGCAGAGGAGCTTGGGACACTGAACAAATGTGGTTTCCAGGCCTAAATGAGGTAGGTTGAGGTGTTCACAGCTGCAGAAGTGACCCAGGTATGGGCTGCTCAATTTCTCTTCATACCCTTTGTGGATGCAGTGGCAACTCTGGGATTCTGAACTCAAGTCCCACTACCCTTCCATCTTTCCTTCTTCCGGGATCCACATTTTCACTCTTGCCCTAGCCTGGGCCCCTCCATAATGCACATGTCTCAGCTGATGAAGTTAGCTCTGATGGAAGCCAGAGCAGTGGCTCCTGACAGGGATCCAGATGCTAAAAATATGTCATGGTGTGCTCTTTGCAAGTTAAAGGCCAGCATTGGAGGCAGTGGCTGGGAACTCTCCCCCACACCGACTGTCTAATGCCTTAGGGTACAAGGGTCCCAGGTATCCTGTAGGTCCTACTCACCTAGATTGGAGAATTTATCTCAATGGTGCTTTAATCTGGCCAGGTCTGTGGTAGGGCAGATGAAGGAGGCTGTGCTGGAGATGTGGCCAAGCAGGCCTGTGATTCTCAGCAATCAAAGTAGTAGATGCAGTGGTGTTGGACCATTCAGCCAGCACCAGCTTAGAACATGGGTGGTCCAAATTACCCTGACCCCCATGCCTGGAAGATGACAGGCTGGAGACCAACACACTCTCCGTCAGTATGATCTGCACAGCCAGTTCTATAGTTGAAACTGGTGGCTGTTTCTTTGGTTGACACTAAATGAAGTAGCAAGTTTGTGTTTGGGGCCATGTGGTACAAAGAAAATCTATCTTTTGATGCTCAAACCACACCCAGAGTGGTGAGGAATGCAGTGCCTGAGACTGAAGAAAGATCCCAGAGTTATGGCTCAGACTCATCCTGGGGCAAATGTTCAGGAAGCGGAATGGTGGGAGGAATACTCCACGTCACTGGAATATTCTCCTGTGCACACTGTCTCTGTCTCTCTCCCTTGTCTCTCTCTTTGCCTCTGTTGCTCCTAAGCACACCTCCTGGAGTCCTTACCTAAACTTGGGTGTCATGCAACTGAAAGGTATTTTACCAGTCCAGGTGGTCACTTTGTGACATGAAACTCACAGCTCATACTTGGAAATGCCCTCTGTTCTGTGCGCAGTGCTCTGCTCTTGAGAGTCTTCACCCTGGAAGATATTACCTGCTTATTAACATCCCTCATTCATTAAGTGCTGATTAAGTACTTACTATGCACCAGGCCCTCATGAAGTTGCATGTGGTTTCACTGAAATTGTGGCCAAAAAGAGTTTGGCCTCACCTGTCTCTACATACATAGCATGTGCGAAGCTCCAAATAACCAAACCCACCTGCAGAAGGGCCCCAGTGAGGATATTTAATCATATTCCCAGCTGGGATGACAGTTCACAACCCATAAAACCAGGCCCATAAAACAATGACTTAAAGAACAAAGAAATTTCTCTGTAAGGTAGTAGTTCTAAGGTGACAGCAGTGGCTGTGCTAGACGCAGTCACAGGCCCAGGTGGTTTCTACCTTGTTGCTTTGTCATTCCAAGTGCATTGTCATCATCTGCATGGGCAGAGCTGGGTTCCATCCAGCCCGTGGGAAGGGTGCTCATATCTAACACCTAGACCGAGAAGTGGCACACATCACTTCTTCTCACGTTCCATTGGGAACCCAGACATCTGGCTATATCTGCCTGCAAGGATGCTTGGAAAATGTGGTACCTAGCTGGGCACGGTGGCTCATGCCTGTAATCCCAGCACTTTGGGAGGCCAAGGCGGGTAGCTCACCTGAGGTCAGGAGTTCAAGACCAGCCTAGCCAACATGGTCTAACCCTGTCTCTACTAAACATACAAAATTTAGCCAGGTGTGGTGGCGTGCGCCTGTAATCTCAGCTACTTGGGAGGCTGAAGCAAAGGAATCGTGTGACCTTGGGAGGTAGAAGTTGCAGTGAGCTGAGATCGTGCCACTGCACTCCAGCATGGGTGACAGAGCGAGACTCTATCTCAAAGAACGAAAAGAAAAGAAAATGTTGTACCTGATAAAACTTGAATAATTATGGAACAAGGAAAGACTGGATTTTGGTGGACACTGGGTAACCATTGATATATTCCTCTTGTATCTAATGCAGCTCTTTGTGTGTTTATATTATAAATGTACCCAGATGATAAATGTTGGTTGTTTTGCTTTTTAAAAAAGGAGACCTGAACCTGCCATACTGAGTCTATGGACAGTTCCACAGCAATGAATCAATGCGTCTGTAGAGGAATGGAAGAAAACAAGGAAAGGTAAAAATAATTAAATAACCTAAATAATTAAAAATTTTAAAATTCCTGCATGTGACAATTAAATGCCACGGAGGGCTTCCTTTAAGCCTGCATAAGTCAGTAGAGGCTATCAAGAATTTGGAGATTGTGCTAGGCACAGTTTCTCATGCCTGTAATACTAGCACTTTGGGAGGCTGAGGTGAGAGAGGATCACTTGAGCCCAGGAGTTCGAGACCAGCCTGGGTGATAGAGTGAGACCTCATCTCTACTAAAAATAAAAAAAAAATTAGCCAGGCATGGTAATGTGCGCCTGTGATCCCAGCTACTTGGGAGGCTGAGGTGGGAGGATTGTTTCAGTCCAGTAGGTTGAGGTTGCAGTGAGCCATGATCATACCATTATACTCAAGCCTGGGTGACAGAGTGAGACCCTGTCAAAACAAAAACAAAAACAAAAACAAAAACACAAAAACAGAAAAAGAATTTGGAGATAGCAAAATTTCACATATTTTCTTCCACATCTCTAATTTCTTACTAAAGATGTTTCTTTCACGTCTCCGCCAGAGGAGGAATGCCATTCAGTATGAAGGGATTTTTTGAAGACTTAGAAGGAAGAGTTGGTATAATTAGAACCAATGTGATATAGAATTAAATATTTTATTCCAAACTATGGACGTTCATTCCAAAACACTGTGCCCCATGCTTGGATGTGTCGTGCTCACATTTGTGAGTGACCAGTCCCCCAAGAGGAGGCAAAGGCAGACCCTGAGCTCTTGGCAGCTCTGTGTTCTCTTCAACTCACCATTTCTTTCTCTTTCTTCTGCCTTTTTTTTTTTTTTTAAAGCCAGTTGTGGTAGTGTGTGCCTGTAGTCCCAGGTACTTAGGAGGCTGAGTAACCACTGCATTCCAGCCTGGACAACACAGCAAGACTCCATCTCTAAAATAAATAATTACATATAAATAATTAAAAACTTTTAATGTAATGTCAATAATTAATCAAATTAAATTTATTTATTTACTTTTCTTTGAGACAGAGTTTTTGCTCTGTTGCCCAGGCTAGAGTGCAATGGGTACAATCTTAGCTCACTGCAACCTCCACCTCCTGGGTTCAAACGATTCTCCTGCCTCAGCCTCCCGAGTAGCTGGGATTACAGGCATCTGCCACCATGCATGGCTAATTTTTGTATTTTTAGTAGAGATGAGGTTTCACTATGTTGGCCAGGCTGGTTTCGAACTCTTGACCTCAGGTGATCTACCTACCTCAGCCTCCCAAAGTGCTGGGATTGCAGGCATGAGCCACCATGCCCAGCCTAAAATTAATTTTATTTAGAAATAAATAAATACATTTTCCTTGCTAAAAATACAAATGAAATCCCCATTGACCCCCATTTTCATTCCCAGCTCCTACCTCATCCCTGCCCTTCCCAGAACTAACCACTGGGATCTACCTTGTACGTTTTCTTCCATAACTTTTTTAGTTATCTCGATACATAGAACAAAAGTCCCTCTTTCCTTTCTTCCTTTTTTTCCTTTCTGTTTTTAAATATGTACTGTCATACTGTACTTGTTGGCGTATTTTGTAGCCCTTTTATAAATTCAATAATATGTCCTAAAATGTTTTCAAGACATATGTGAATGTACCTTTTTTTTTTTTTAATGCAGCCAAGTGAATAGTATTTCCATAGTACGAGGATCCAACTGTTTATTGGGCTAGTTCCCCGACGATAGTGGTTAGCTTGGTTCTGTTTGTTGCCCTTATGGTTGTGCTATGATGTGCTTTCTGGTACGTTTCTCCTGAGCACATGGGCAAGAGTCTTCTAGGGAGGTTGCCAGGGATTAGAGTTGCTGGGCCATCCTGTGTATACCTGTAAGGTCTGAAACATCACCAGTTCCTTCTCCAAAGGGCACTGCTTGTCACCTGGGCACCAGATCTCCCATTTGCCCACTGTCCTGCCATGCCTCAGATCTTCGGCTTTTTAATTTTGCTATTTTTTTGGGTGAATGATGGTGTCTTTCTGTGGCTGTAGTTTCCTCCGCCTCCTCTGAACTCTGAGGATGTTCATGTTCTCAGGACTCTGTTGCCTAGCTTCATCTCTTGAGGGTGCCATAAGCCTCTGTCCCCATAGGGACCCACCCACCTATCCAGAGTCCCAGGGCATCTGGGGAGCCTGGCCCTTCCCAGGAGTGGTTGCTGCATTCTCTTCTGAGAAGCATCCAAGGAGTACACTTACACTCCCCCGGGAGAGTCCAGCCCAGGATCGTCTGCTTCTCCTTCTAAACCTAAGGGGCTTCAAAGAGCCCTCAGCTGGATTTCCCTACTTTTATATCCACCACTACCATCACTGATGCCATCAGCATTGGCAACAGTTTGAGTGTTTACTATGTTAGCCTCTGCGTGGATCACTTGGCCTGTTTATCTCCTTTAATTCTCACAATGGTCCTCTAGAGTAAGGAGTTGTGTTGTTTCTCCCCATTTTGTGGCCATTAGGTAACAGACAGAAACATATTCAAAACCAACCCAAATAGTAAAAGGAAACCAGCAAAACTTTTCTCACCATGGAGCCCTGGTTTCTACCCAGTGCTCTCACTTGGAGTATCAAGCAGACCCACAGTTGTTGAGTTCTGTTTAATGAGCATGGCTTTGGAGCCATCACACCCATATTTGCAGTTGCTTTGACCACACTCCGTTGTGATTCAGAATCTGTGGTATTTCCAGGGGAGAGCAGAGTTGAAAGTGACGGCTTTGTCCCTGTCCAGCATATGAACAGGGGCTCCTGCATATCACCAGTACCGCTGTTCTTGGGTACAGTTAGGGATGGCAGCCTCACCCATGCCCATCCGAAATGTTTCTCTGCAAAGGGGTTTCACAGATTGAGCATATTTGTCATGGGGAGTACATATAGCTTATGGGGAGTACATAAACTGAGCTGTGCAGGGAGAGGAAGTACTTCACTTGCCCTCCCTAGACCTAATCAGTCAACCTACCCTAAAATGTTTAACTTTAGGTCTTATTCTAAGATCAAGAAATTGCAGACAGAGTGCAATTTCAAATGCCTTTCTCAGCCCCCAACCTCTTATTATATATTTCAGAGACATAAAAATTTAGAGCTGGAAGAAATCCTAGATTCATTGTGTTTAACTCTGCATTACAGTTTTAAGCAGACAGACCTTGAGTGATGAAATGATTGCCAAGATCATGCTCCCAGGGTCTGGCTCTGGCTCTTTCCACAACATCACAGCTACCTCTTGTGCAATTATTAGGAGACTGATCCTCTCGTCTTCCAAAACTACAGCTGATTAGTGGGTATATCTTGCAGAAAACTAGCCCATTGAACGATTAATTGATTGTTCATTTGGTGGGCATTGATTGAATACTATTGTATGTACCAGTGACAAAAAAATATGGGTAAGATATGAATTCTTAGTGAATTCAGAGTCTGGCATCTGTGGGGGAGAGGTAGTTGCACACATATGAGCAGTGGTTAAGTGGAAATCCATGAATCTACGTTAGTCAGTGGGGATAATAATAGTATCTCCCACAGTGGGTCGTTGGGGATGTTCTGAGTTAATCATTGGAAAGCTCCTGGCATATAGTCAGTACCCAGTAAAGGCAGCAGTTTTTGTTTTGTTTCTGTTTGCTTATTTTTAGTCACACATAGAGTGAAGAACCTAGAAAGACTTTTCTATCAGGAGAATGATAGACTTATGTTTCAGAAATGGTAATCGGTAAACCCAATTTCTCATCTTACATGTGTTTATCTTTTTAGTGTCTCTCTCACCTATTGGACTGCAAACCTCATGGGGTCAGGTCTCACCTCTCATGTTCACCATTATTTACCAAGTGCTTGGCACACAGTAGGTACTTACTAATATTCCTAGACCAATGAGTAAAAGGGGTGGAGTAACAAGATACGGTGGGCTCAGGATCCTTGAGATGAGGTGCTGAGATAAAGCCGACCAGCTGGAGGGACCACAGATCGGTCTGGGCCAACCCCACTTCAAGGACTGGGGCTCCCTGGAATCCCTACCCACAGGCCATGCTTCCCTTTGTGAGATGCAGTTTTGTTCCTGTGATTTATGGGCAGTTTGTCTTTTAACCAAGTGACTTTATTGTGAGGAGAACTATTTGCATAGCATTTATTGAGTGAACAATAATTTCTTGCTGCTTCTACTTCTGGATGCTAACTTACATTTTAGGGGCCCAAGAATATAGGATTTCTAGAAGATAAATACCCCGAAGAGTGCAGTTTTCTGTGGTCATCAGTGACTGCAGGCAGATAGTGCATTTCTATGCCTCAGTTTCCTTAGCTGTGTAGCAACAGAAGCAGAATTTCTGAACAGTTTCCTCAGGTGCAAAGGAGAGAATTTTGAGGGGGAGAAGTCCTTGTCCTTCTTGTAAATTCTTCCTGTGAATGGACCTATGGTGAAATGATTGGATAGTAAGGACTTCACTTATGCTGGAGAAATGGAAATATTTAATTTAGGTCATTTATTCATTCATTCATTTGGTCAGTCGGTCAACAGACATTGCATTACTCAGTGGCCCTCAGCACTTTAGGAAAATGCTCAAATAAGGGATTAGGCATTCCCTGCAGAGTCTTCCAGGCACAGATTATACACATATATGTCTCTTTTTCCAAAATAAAAATCTCCCCTGGCTTGCTCACCTATTCAGTATTGAGCACCTCCTTCTTGCCGGTTCTGCTAGGCTTTACTCTCCTGGAGGGAAGGGCCTTGTCTGGTGCAGTGACACCTGCGTGTGGCTCTGGTGGACTGAACTGGCTAGAAAACAGAGTGATCTGTAGATGGCAACATGAAGGACTTGACCCAGAATTGCGATTTGCCCCGGCGCCACAGGCAGTTTTCATGCTGCAGGATTAGACTGGTTTGTATAGTGCTCGAAGCCCTCCCCATTAGACATGGTGGTTTCGATGCTTGCTCTTAGCTGCTCTCTTCTCCTTGATCCACTTATCAGCTCCCATCTTGGCATTAGGCCAGGGCTGTTTTGGTCACTGATTTTTAGTTGCTCTTTGTTCACTGTCCAAAAGGCTGTTTGGGACCTGCTCTGCTTCCCCCACCCTCTGGAGGTTTAGCTGCTGACCTTGAGAAGCCAGAAACCCAACAGAAGAGAGAGCAAGAGCTGAGGTTTGCAAACTCCCCTGACCTTGGGCTCTGTGACCCTGGGCAAGGTACTTCATCTCTCTAAGGTGTTTTCTTGGAGATCCCATCAGCATTCCCAGAGTCTGCTCCTTAGAATATGGTTTCCTCCTTACGTGATTAGGTATGGCAGGGAAAAAATGGGGTCTGTTGTCAAATTTGTTTGGCCAGTGCTGGCTTAACCTCAGTTAAATGGGGCCCTTTTTGCAGACCTCATCAGAGCCTATAAGGTGCCACTGTGCATGCAGAGGTCTCTTAAGGGAGGGCAGCTCCCTACATCTGCTACTGTAGAGATCACCCCAGGGATGTGCTGGATTGGGTCTTTGAGCCTTCACCCAGTCCTTCAGTTATGTGATCAAGACAATGAGGTAAGTAGTTTTTTGGTTTTTTTTTTTTTTTTTTTTTTTTTTTTTTTGAGACGGAGTTTCGCTTTTGTGCCACCACGCCCAGCCCAAGTAGATGTTATTTACAGATGAGGAACCAAGGCTTACGGAGGTGAAGGGCTGGGCTGTGGTCCTGTGGCCAAGGAGTGGAAGAGTTAAGCCCCAGATCTGGTCTCCTAAACCTCACGTCCTATCTTGGGAGGTGTATGTGAATGTGTGTGTGTTTTTACCATTAGCTGCCCTTGTAATGGTCAAAGGCATGGATTGGTACACGTCTTGGAAGATTTGCTGCAAAGTCACTGAAAGAGTTCCTTGGTCCTCCAGTGAGCATGGCTAATCTTCTACATAGCAAATTATAATGCCTGCTGATTTGGGGCACCTCCTGAGAGGCTTTTTATGTACATTGGCTCCAAACATCATCGCAACCCAGTGAACAACACATATTGTTCACCTCCATTTTACAGATGAGGAAAAGAGTTCTAAAGTACCTGCTCCAATGTCACAGGTAATTCTAGGGCTTAGGCTTAAACCTGTACCTTTGGCAGGGCGCAGTGGCTCACGCCTGTAATCCCAGCACTTTGGGAGGCCGAGGCGGGCGGATCACGAGGTCAGGAGATCAAGACCATTCTGGCTAACACGGTGAAATCTCGTCTCTACTAAAAATACAAAAAATTAGCCGGGCGAGGTGGTGGGCGCCTGTAGTCCCAGCTACTCGGGAGCGTGAGGCAGGAGAATGGCGTGAACCCGGGAAACGGAGCTTGCAGTAAGCCGAGATCGTACCACTGCACTCCAGCCTGGGCAACAGAGTGAGACTCCATCTCAGAAAACAAAAACGAAAACAAAAAAAAGCGTACCTTTGATTTTTTTTTTTTCTTGAGATGAAGTCTCTCTCTGTCGCCCAGGCTGAAGTGCAGTGGTGCGATCTCAGCGAACTGCAACCTCCGCCTCCTGGGTTCAAGTGATTCTCCTGCCTCAGCCTCCTGAGTAGCTGGGATTACAGGTGCGCGTCACCATACCTGGCTAATTTTTTTGTATTTTTAGTAGAGAAGGAGTTTCACTATGTTGGCCAGGCTGGTCTTGAACTCCTGGCCTCACGTGATCCACCCACCTCAGCCTCCCAAAGTGCTGGAATTACAGGTATGAGCCACCGTGCCCAACCTAAACCTGCACCTTTGACACTCCCAGAGAAAGCCCTCAGCCTTCTCACCACCCCACCTGCTTCTTGTCTGGCTGGGTCCTCCTTCTACTTGCTCCCTGCAGACCGGAGCACAGAGCCCCTCTGCAGAATGGGAGCAGTTTCTGTGGCTGCTCCAAGGGTAGGAGTGGGCTTCATCCAAGGCAGTCCATTGAGGTGTGGAAGGGTGGGCACTGGGAGCCAATCAGCATGTTCCTAATGCCAGGCAGTCACCTTCTCATAGGGTGGCCCCAGTGACAAGGGGGAACTGCCAGGAGGGTGTTAGGGGAGGAGGTGAGTATCCTGGCCCAGTTGTTGAAGTTTCCCAAGTCTCAGTTTGCCCATCTGTGAAAGGTGGATAACAGTGGTACTTAGTTCATAGAGTTATGCAAAGATTCAGTGTGGTAAGAAATGCTTAGCTCCATCACCGGGCATCTGGCCAATGTCTAGCACATGGCATTAGTCTGTTATCAGTTTGTAAATCATTCTCCCACCAACTGCAGAGTCAAGGAGGAGCTCTCAAAATGAATGCCCTCTACTTTTCTGTGACAATTTCTAACATAGGGTGATCTGATCACATTAGAAAATGCATTCTGCAGTTATTTGAGTACATACTATGTGGTAAGCACTCTTTCGGGCATGCTGGGGGCTACAGTCAGACATGGACTTGCCTTCAAGCAGCTTACAGTCTAGAAGGGGAGATGAATGTAGTAATAGGAGACAAGAAAGGTTTAAGGGCCTGGCAGTGTCTGGCACCTAGTGCACAATTGAGAAGTGTTTAAAGACACACACACCAGGTGGCCTCTGATGGGCACAGCACTCTCAGGTGGCACCATGTAGTACAACAGGCAGGAAAAGAATGTCTCTGAGGGGTTTTGCCTCTGGCCCAGACTCGTCTGGTAAAGAGGAAGCTCCCCCAGCCCTGTCTAGGTGGGGTGGATGGTGGCACCTAAAACAGCAGCTGTCCTCATGCCGTGCTCTCACTGGGTGGAGACCATGTCAGTCTCCCTCTTGGGAAATCTGATAGAAAATTCCTGCCAGGTGAGAGCGTGACACTTTCTCTGGAGGTGAATCAACTTTTTCAACCCTAGGAGTTAAGCATTGGGCTTAGAGAGCTGTGCAAGTGTGGGGTGGGAGGCATCCAAACCTCTTTTTTTTTTTTTTAAGAGACAGAGTCTCACTCTGTCACCCAGGCTGGAGTGCAGTGGTGCGATCATGAATCACTGCAGCCTCAACCTCTTGGGGTCAGTGATCCTTCTACCTCAGCCTTCTGAGTAGCTGGGACTACAGGCTTGCACCACCACACCTGGCTAATTTAAATTTTTTTTGTATAGATGGAATCTCACTATGTTCTCCAGGCTGTTCTGAAACTCCTGAGCTCAAGTGATCCTTCTGCCTTGGCCTGCCAAAGAGCTGGGATTACAGGTGTGAACCACTGCGCCCTGCCTCCATCATTGCTAAAGTATCTTATGGGCTCACTAGGCTCATAAGGTACAGGTTGTTGAGATACCCTAAGTGTTGGTTTTGTCTGGGGTATTCTGCTAGGGTGTGAATGGGGATGGATAGTCTTGAGAATTTTGTTCCCTAGGTGAGAGAAGAGCATGGGAACTTGAGTTAAGCCTTTTCCCAGGAGTGCTTCTGGGTCTTGAGCTGAAGGTGGCTTTTGTCCCACCTGTTGCAGAACCCAAGTAGGAGGAATTGTCTTCTCTAATGATGAGTATCTATCGAGGCTGTGTGCCAGGCACTGTGCTGGGCTCAGGGATACATTGGTGAGTAGGACAGGCAGGGGCCCTGATTACAATCAAATAAAGTCTGCCCTGGAAGACTTTGTGGTCTGGCATAGGTTTTTCAGGGGCAGAGGACTCAAGAGGGAGCAAAAACAAGGGTGATGGAAAGGAGCCCTGAATGGCTAGAGGGAGACCTAGGTTCATGTCTAGCTTCAGGACAGGGTTAGGGTGAGGGTTAGGGCAAATGAGCTTTCTGAGGGGAAAAAGCTCAGACCTGTAGGATTTGCCTACTTCTGTAAATACTCCCACCATGGCCAACTTCAACATGCTAACACAGTCACTGAGATGTGTGCAGTTACTCTTCCCAGTGTGTGCCAACTTCAGCAACCCACTGCATTAGGGCTAGAGTCTAGCCACTCCTCTGAGTTCAGTTTCCTCATCTCTGAAGTGAGTGGGTGGGACTAGGTCACGTGAAATTCCTTGGTAAATCATGGAACATTGTGTCAATGTAAAGATGGTGATGGTTTTTCACAGCTCTGAAGTTTGATGACTAATACTGTCTCCTAACTCTTCTACTCAGGATCCAGATTCCCTCCATTGCTCCGAAACCCCTTTGGCAGCTCTTTTCCTTTCCCCAGCCATCTTGGCCCAGTCCTGGCTAACACACTGTATTTGATAATTTCATCTCTTTAGTCTCCTTCAGTCCAGAACAGATCCCTCCTTTATTTTTGCCCTCCATGGCACTAGTGTTTTGAAGAGTCAGATCCACGTTCTGTGTTTGTCTGGGTGTATCTTTGCAGTGCCATTTACCTAGTCCTCTAGTTCCATGAACTTCAAGTGAAGCCTCAAGGCTGGAGTCCAAATGCAGGGTTTGCAGTGAGAGGCCCTCGTGGGTGACATCACTCCAACATCAGGATGACCCATGCTGGTGATGCTGAGTTGACACCCTGGTGAAGGCATTAGCCTGCATTGGTTTTGGTTTAGATCAGATTGAGATATTATATTGACCATAATTCTAACAACTACTAAGAAGGAGAAGGATTTGTAATAAAAAACTGCTCTTACCCTACACAAGGTGGGTATTTTTTTATTACAGAAATAAGCCGTATGCAGGTATAGCTCTGATTTTTTTTTCAAGACTGTCAAGTAAAATTGAATCTGTTTACTATTGGCCTTCCAGGTATGGTGGCTAAGGGAGATATTTCAGAGCCAGCCCCCTACTTTTTTTTTTTTTTAAATATCTCCTTTTTGATAGATCCAGGTCAAATTGGAGTAGAGTGTTCTTGATGTAGGAAGCTTCAATATTCTGTTTATAACATTTAGGCAGGAAACAAGATTTCTGCAAGGTTAGAATGTCATGATGGAATGGGCACTTTGGAGAGTGGTGGGTTCCCAAGTGCTGTGTGCATGCAAGTGTAAGCATGTACCTATGTGTTGCTGTTTTCTCAAGGGAGTATGAAGGGTGCATTGGGGTGCCCAAAGCAGTATCAGATGTGACACAAAGAAACCAACCCCAGGCCAATTTGGAGAAGGCACGATTTAAATTAAAGTCAAAGAAGTCTATCTCTAGTGTCTACTCAGTGCTGGGGGCTTTGTTCTGGGTGCTGTGAATGGCACAGGCTGACTCTTGTGAATCTTATAGTACAGGAGCACACAGACCTAAACAAGCCATTTCCAGGGCAGTGAGCGTGTGACAGGGAAGTGTGAGGACCTGTGGTCCCTTTGGGGTGGACCTAACAGTGCCCATGGGAAGTAACAGACAGAAAATGGAATCATCTGTGAGGGATAGCCAGATAAAGAGCAAACCATGTGGAAGGGGCAGTGTGTGCCAGGGCCCAGAGTCCACAGAGATGTGATGTGCCGGAAGCAAAGACAGCATCTCAGTGAGACTGGATCATGTCATATGACAGGGGCCTGGGAGGCCTCTGGACTGGGAGTGCTGGGTCCTCTTGGCCTTGGTAGTAAAGAGCTTAGACTCTGTCCTAAGGGTCCCAAGAGGCCACTGAAGTGATTCAAGTGGCCTCTTAAATCTGATTAAATCTGCATTTTGAGAAAAGATCTCTGGCTAGAGTGGGAAAAGCATTTGGAGGGAAGCAAAACTCAGGGCTGAGTAACCAGGTGGGGGTATTGTAGCCATCCAAGAGAGAGATGATGGAGGTCATCAATACCAGTTGAGAATAAGTGAGTGGATAGCTTGGATAACCAATGAAGAAAGGTGAAATCATGAAAAATATTCAGGTGGTAGAATTGAGAGTGGATCTGGGGACTGAACAAATCCATCCATCCACCTGTCAAACCAGTATCTATTGAGCCCCTTCTGTGTGTCTGGGACTGTGTTTGGGGTAGGGATACTGCAGTGAATAAAGCAGATGTGGTGGTCCCTGCCCTGATGGCGCTTACCTTCTGGTGAGAGAGACAGACCATAAACAGATGTATGAGTGGCATTAGCTGGTGGTGCATGCTATGAGGAAAGACAGGGTGTGTGATAGGGTGAGCATAAGAGGGTGGAGTTTTACATAGAGACACAGCGAGAGCTTTTTTCAGAGAATAACATTCAACACAGACCTGAATGTCGAGAGAGCAAGCCCTGCAGCCTTCTTGAGGAAAATCATAGCAGGCATCAGGGACAGCATGTGCGAAGGCCCAGGGGCTTAGCTTGCATGAAGAATGGCATTCAGGTCAGTACAGATGTGGGTGATGAGAGGGTCACATGTGTGGATGAGTCTGAGCAGCCCTGCTACTGCGAGTCATGTCTTGAAAGATGGGTCCTCTCTTCCTTTGTTGGCAAAGACAGGGACCTCCTGGGCTTCCCCAGGTGACTGGACAGAGCATCTCTGTTACCCAGGCTGGAGTGCAATGGGGTGATCGTAGCTCATTGCAGCCTCAAAACTCCTGAGCTCAAGCAATCCTCCTGACTCAGCCTCTTGAGTAGCTAGGACTGTATACAGGCACATGCCACCATGCCTGGCTAAATTTTTAAATTTTTTTTTGTAGAGACAAGATCTCACTGTGTTACCCAGGCTGGTCTTGAACTCCTGGACTCAAGCAATCCTCCTGCCTGCCTCAGCCTCTCAAAGTGCTGGGGCTGCAGGCTTGCACCACCATGTCTGACCAACTTCTTTTATTCATATTGATTAATATTATCTAGTTTTCCTATTTGCTCTAATAGTTTTGCAGGTCTTATTTTATTATTACTATATTTTTGTAGGGAGGGATTTTTCCAGACATACAATTATATCATTTGCAAATTAATACAATTTTGTTTTCCCTTCCTTTCTAATCAGCATGACTTTTAAAAAAAAAATTCTAATTGGATTGGTAAATGCTTCCTGAATAATGTTAACTACTGGTGGTATGTAGGGTCCTTCTTGCTTTGTACCCCCTTCAGTGGGAGTGCGCTAATGTTTCCCTAGGAAATGTGATGCAGGCTTTCAGTTTGAGATATATATCTCTTAAGGAAGTTTCATTCCATTCTTGTTTTGTTGAGGTTTTTTTTGTTTTGTTTTGTTTTTGTTTTTATTTTTCAATCAGGAATATATGTGGGAATTTAACAAGGTTGGAATCTAAGGAGACATCTGTTTTTGTTTTTTCTTTTGACTCTGTAATGAGATGAATTATATTGATAGATTTCCTAATGTTGACCCATCCTTTCATTCCTGGGATGAACCACAGGTGTCTGTGTTTGGTTACAGCTGTGCTTTTCAAGCATGGAGCTACTTTCTGTCAATTAAATTAGTACTCTGTGAAGATGCACTTGGTTTGTCCTGTGGCTTAGAGTAATACTGACAGGATAGCTTTCCTTCTGTTTGAGGCATTGAAGCTAGAGGGAATGAACAAATCATTCATCCATTAGACCAACTTAATTTATTGAATGCTTAGTATCTGCAAAATGCTGCTGGTTGGACAGCCTCCAGTATCCCTTGTAACTAAGAGACTTAGGATTCTCTGCAGTGGTTCTGCTAGGAAATGCCATTGTTGCAAGTGACAGAAACGCCGTTCAGTCGGGATCAAGCTGCACAGGGAATGTAATGGTTCACAGGAATGGAAGGTCCAAGAGTGGATAGCCTCAGGCATGGCAGGATCCAGGGGCTCAGTGTGATTAGGCCTTGCTGTCACTCTGCCCTTCTCTTGGCTCTGCTTTCTTCTGTGTTGAAATCATTCTCAGAAAGGTTTCCTCCCTGTGATACTGGCAACTCCAGGCTGGCGTTTGACTCCAGCTGTGGAGTGAAAGCTTATCATTCCCGCTTGTTCCAGCAGAGCTTCCCGAGTGAACTCAGATTTGTTCACAACGTGGGCCTTGTGCTCTCTCCTGGAACTCTGGAACTCAGGGGTGGAGGATGGAGTCAGCCTCATCTGAACCCATGGATGGAGAGTAGGGGAGGGGTGGTCCCCCAGTGGGAAGGCCAGGTGCTGTTACCCACACACAGGGAATTGGATGCTGGGTGGCAGACACCCTAGATGTTCATGCCATCTGGGTCAGCGGTCCCCTTTCCTTTGTGATCTTCACTGTCCTTTTTCACAGGTGAGAGGGGAGATAGCAGGGAGCCGTGATTCCTGACTCAGCCCCAGGGCCCTGCAAATCAGTGACAGAATCAGGATTTTAAGTCCCTACCTGAAGTTCCAGGTTTTATTTGCTCCACTAAATTAGGCATGGAAACCTGAAATCCCAGCCCTTTGGGAAGTCAAGGCAGGTGGATCACTTGAGGTCAGGAGTTTGAGACCAGCCTGACCAACATGGTGAAACCCCATCTCTACTAAAAATACAAAATTAGTTGGGCGAGGTGGCTCTTGCCTGTAGTCCCAGCTACTTGGGAGGTTGAGGCAGGAGAATCACTTGAACCTGGGAGGCAGAGGTTGCAGTGAGCCAAGATTGCACCATTGCACTCCAGCCTGGGCAACAAGAGTGAAACTCTGACTCATAAATAAATAAATAAATAAATAAATAAAGGAAATAGAGAGTTAAAGCATCATCTGTGCACCTTGAGGGCTGGCTATTAAAGAAGAGATTTCCTCAGGCTCACCCTTACCCCCACCCTCTCAGCCACATATAATAATCCTTCTTGTCAATTCCTTATTGTTCCCTTTTCATAATGAACTTAGAAGGTAGACACCTTTAAAAAGGTGTCTTGGATGGGATGTTACATACTTAATATAGAGCCTTAATAGTAGCAAAGTTTGAAATTGACAAAATCTTGCCTGATCTGATGTGGCGTCTCTTCAAATGGTATTTTTTCTTTTAATTTGATTGAGGTGTAATATATCCGACACACGTGCCAACTTAAGGGACAAGCTTTTCTGCGTATGTTTACACCTCCTGGGCTCAGATGTAGCACTTGTTCAAGCACTCTGCCCCCATTCCAGCTCCTTTCAAGCCCCCTTTCTTTCCCTCCCCTTCATCTCCTCCCTAGGAACACACGGAGGCTGAGAAGGACTGTGACTTTCTTGCCATTGCCTACCTGGGTGCACACACTTGGGTCCAAGGACAAAATGAGAAACCTGATCCCGAAGAATTGTGCCGGGAAGGGAGATGGGAAGCGTTCATCCATGGAGGAGAAACGGCCACCTACAGAGCCCTCTGGGAGTGCCCCTGGTCTACCTAAGACTCAGGAAGACCCTTTTGCTCTCTTGTTCCTCTTTGATAAATAAAGAAACCAAGGTCTGTAGGCTGGAAGCTGGGAGGATGGTCCTGGTCTATGGGCCAGCTACCCACTGTGGTCCCTGCTACCCGGTGAATCCAGGTGGCTTAATCATTGGACTCAGTCATTCTCATCCCTCATTTCATGATACTGTTAATTTTTTTTTTCTGGAAAATCTTGAAATTCTGCAAGAGATGGCATAGATAATGGAAAGAATATAGATGCTGGAATCTGACATTCTTGGATTCAAATTCCTTCTTTATGACCTTGGGCAAGGATGTTAATTTCCCTGAAGCTCGATGTCTTCATCTGTAAAAGGAATAATATTAGCACCAACCTCCTATTATTGGTTGCGAGGATTAATGAGATGATACATGTCACATGCTCAGCACACTACCTGGCAGATGCTGTCTTTAAATGGGAAAAGCCAGGTTGTGGCTTTTTTGGCATGGGGAAGGTGAGACATGACATAAACGTAAAGCATCCCAACCTCCCCCAAATGTGAACACTTTAGCATAACTTTAATTTAATCATTATAAATTAAGTTTATTAATTAACGATAGCATGGTGTATGTAAGAACACAGCTATGGAGCCAGACTGCTCTGGTTCAAATCCTGACTCTTTACCACTGGCCAGATGTGTGACCTTTTGTAGGTTGCTTAAGCTCTCTTTGCTGTGCTTTCCTTGCATGTAAAATGAGGCTAATTATAGGACCTACCTTATAGGGTAGTTCTGAGGATGAAATGAGATAATGCAAACAATACCCTTCCTTAGCCCAGTGGCTTAGTTGATGTGCAGTAAATGTGACATTATTATTACTAACAAATTGATCTATATTCCTCTTTGGCCTTTAAAACTTTTTTTTTTTTTTTTTTTTGAGACAGAGCCTTGCTGTGTCACCCAGGCTGGAGTGCAGTGGTGCCATCTCAGCTCACTGCAGCCTCGGCCTCCCAGGTTCAAGTGATTCTCTTGCCTCAGCCTCCCAAGTAGCTGGGACTACAGGCATGTGCCACCACGCCCAGGTACTTTTTGTATTTTTAGTAGAAATGGGTTTCACTATGTTGGTCAGGCTGGTCTCGAACTCCTGACCTCAAGTGATCCACCTGCCTCGGGCTCCCAAAGTGTTGGGATTACAGCATGAGCCACTGCACCTGGCCTTTAAGCATCTTGAATGAAGTTTTGCCTTGGTTTTCACAGAGTAACTACTGTATGTGCTCTTTGTACTTCACTGAAAGTTTTTTTCCAAACTCGTTTCTCTTCCTGTTCATGTTAGCACTGGGAGCTGGGAGAGAAGACTAACCATTCCCCAGCATCAGGCAGCATCCTTTGGATGTTGTAGAAAGAGGCCGGTTAGCTCTTGGAGAAGCGTGAATGGGCCACTCTCCTGGGTCCAGCCTTTTGTCCACTGGGGACAATGTGTGGCTTTCACAGTGACTCATCCTTGGGCAGCCGTGACAACATCATGGGAAAGGAGGAACAGAGTTCAATGCAACGTGTGCCAAGGGGGCATCTCTGTCCTTGCAGACGTGGAGCTGGTGGGGGCAGGGAAGGATTTGTTTCTTCAAGGACCAAGGAGTCAACCCAACTAGCAGAGGGTCAAGTTGAGCAACTGAAAGGATGTGAGAAAACAAAAAGCGCTGGTTTGGCGGGCTCAGCCTTTTCATTTTGAAAAACGCTCCTTTCAGCTCTCAATTGGCCCCTTGAGCTGCAGGGAGCAGTGCCAGTTAACCCACATTTAATTAGAAACTGGGTTAGTGGACATTCACTTTCTTCCCAGAGCATGTCCTGGGTGTTGGAACCTTTCCAGGGACTGGTACAGTAACAGCCATTTACATGGCCCTGGCTTTCAGGGAGCTGGAATCAGCCTTGGGTGAATATACATCCCTCCTCTTCCCCCAACCTCTCCTGACTCTCTCCTGATGGAATTTGCCAACTCCACGCATAGAATGCAGACTTTCCCTGGATTTGTCTAAGCATCAGTCTCCTTGGTTTACCTCTGCTGTTTAGGAAACACTTCAACACATCCTCACCTTTGAGTTTTTATTTTGCTCTTTAGTGGTGATATTATGTGCATTTCCTTTTGTTCGGTGGCTCGTGTGTGTGTGTGTGTGTGTGTGTGTGTGTGTGTTGAGAGAGAGAAAGAGAAAGCTTTCCTCTCTCTCTCCCTCACCAGGCCTCACTGTGTCTTGTTTCGGGGACTGAGACCCGGCAGACAGTGACACAGTGACTTCCTTGTCTTCTCGGTTCCCACCAGCTGATGGGCAAGGTCATTTTCAAAGTCCTGACACCTGCTTATCATAACCGCCAGCTGCATTCCACAAAGAAGTCCCCCTCCCCCACACCAGGGAAAAGGGGAGATAAGAATAGACCTGGGGGCGACCAAGAGCAAGAGAGTGAAGGACACTGTGCACCCGACTCAGAGGTGTGGGTGGGCATTTGGATTGACAACTGTGCTCAGCACCAGCTGATGTAAACTTTCCATCCTAACGGTAGCTATTTTGAAAAACTCTCCACACATTCGAGAGGTCTTTAAAATAATAAAACAGGCCGGGCGCGGTGGCTCAAGCCTGTAATCCCAGCACTTTGGGAGGCCGAGACAGGCGGATCACAAGGTCAGGAGATCGAGACCATCCTGGCTAACATGGTGAAATGCCGTCTCTACTAAAAATACAAAAATAAATAAATAAATAAAAATAAAATAATAAAACATTTGCACGGACATTATGTGAGTTGATCTCCTTTCTGTCTTTTTTTTTTTTTTTTTTTTTTTTTGAGATGGAGTTTCGCTCTGTCGCCCAGGCTGGAGTGCAATGGCGCGATCTCAGCTCACTGCATCCTCTGCCTCCCAGGTTTAAGCAATTCTCTGCCTCAGCCTCCCGAGTAGCTGGGATTATAGGCGCCGACCACCATGCCTGGCTAATTTTTTTGTAGTTTTAGTAGAGATGGGGTTTCACCATCTTGGCCAGGCTGATCTTGAATTCCTGACCTCGTGATCCAACTGCCTCGGCCTCCCAAAGTGCTGGGGTTATAGGCCTGAGCCACTGCGCCTGGCCTTTTTGTCATTCTTGCAAGCAGCATTACCTTTTAGAAAGTAGTTTCAGACCACCCGCCTGCATCTTACCACTTGGATGTGCTGTGATGTCTGAGGCTCTGTATCATGAAATACATAAATTGGATTGGAGGGTGGATTTCAGCAGAGGTCACAAATGGCAGAAAGATAGTTGTGTGATAGTTGTGCATGTTCCTCTTTTCCTTGTGTGGGTGTGAGTGCCACTAGGGTCCTCTAGGGGCATGGTCTGCTCTGTGAACTTTCTGGTGGATATGAGGACCCACCCAGGTGGACCCCCTGCCCCTGTGGTCTCTGTCTGCAAGATCTGGCCATCTGGGGATTGGAAATCCAAGAGTTCGTCATTGCCAGTGCTGCTTGGGAATTGGTGGGAACAAGACTTTTCTCACCACTGAACATGTTGTGGTCTTGAAAATGTAGCAAGGGCGGTGAAGTGTCTAGGGATTTAGATACAGGCAGATCTATTTTGAAGAGTCTGAAACTTATATAATTTGGGGGGCCTTTTCAAGAAAAAGAATTTTAAGGCCAGGTGTGGTGGCTCACGCCTATAATCCCAGCACTTTAGGAGGCAGGGGCAAGAGGATCACTTGAGCCCACGCGTTTGAGACCAGCCTGGGCAACATAACTAGACTTCGTCTTTGTTAAAAAAAAAAAAAAAAAAACAACAATTAGCCGGGCGTGGTGGCGTTCGCCTGTAGTCCCACCTACTCAGGAGGCTGAGGCAGGAGGATAGCTTGAGCCCAGGATGTTGAAGTTACAGTGAGCTGTGATCATGCAACTGCACTCCAGCTTGGGCAACAGAAAAAGTAAAAGAAAAAGAACTTTAAAATATCCCTTTCTGAATTTTACAAAATCGCAAGGGCATATACACCTGTCTAAGGAGGGTCCTGTGAAGTGAGGGGCCCCTAAGCTTCAGTTTCATTAGCTTCCTAGAATATCCATTTTGGGCTGTAGCAAAACAAGTGGAGACATGCTGTGAGGAAAGGTTTAGAGGTAGGAGAGTAAGAAGTTTATCTCTAGGTCAGATTAGAAACGGGGTATAGTGTTACCGTGTGTCTGCAGGTGGCTTCTCAACTCAGTTGTAGCCAAAAGCAGTCCTAGTCATTTATGTAAGTGAACGAGCGTAGCTGTATACCAGTAAAACCTTATGTAAACTGGCAGACGGCTGGATTTGGCCCTCAGGCCCTAGTTTGCCAACCTCTGGTTTAGGCAATTAATAATTTCAGGTTGTTTGGCAGACTTTTGCTTAAAAAAAAAAAGTGCAGTAAAAAAGTTAACAAGCTTTATAAATATTTACTTTTGTAATTTTACTTTTTATTATATTAACTATTAATTTGTGTTTATTGTAAAAAACTGAAAAGTTTAGAAAACTATAAAGAAGAAATAAAAAAGTTTTCTAATTCTGCTGCTCATCATTAAACACTGTTAATCAGTGAGTATTGTGGGAAATTTCCTTCTTGCATTGGTATACATATGCACATTAATTATTTTAATAGAATTATACTGTGTATTTGGCTTGATTTTCTGCTTTCTTCTAGAATATGGGAGTCCAGGTTGTGATGAAGAGGGGTAGCGATGGAAGGGGTATGGTTTGGAAGGAGGGTGCTATAGTGGTTAAGGCTATGCACTATGGCGTCAGAATCCTGGGTGCAAAACCTAGTTCTGGCTGAACTGGGAGACCTTGAGTAAGTGACTTTAGTTCGCTTGTCAGATGGAGATAATCATTCTACCCACCTTCTGTGTCAGTTGTGAGGATTAAATTGATAAGCTACAAAGAGTGGCCAGGCGCGGTGGCTCACGCTTGTAATCCCAGCACTTTGGGAAGCTGAGGTGGGCAGATCACTTGAGGTCAGGAGTTCGAGACCAACTTGACCAACATTGTGAAACCCCGTCACTACTAAAAATACAAAAATTAGCTGGGTGTCATGGCGGGCACCGGTAATCCAGCTGCTCCAGAGGCTGAGGCAGGAGAATCACTTGAACCCAGGAGGTGGAGCTTGCAGTGAGCTGAGAGCATGCCACTGCACTCCAGCCTGGGCGACAGAGAGAGACCCTGTCTCAAAACAACAACAACAACAACAGCAACAGCAACAGCAACAACAATAACAAAAGAGGGCTTAGTTCACGACCAGGTACAGATTTCAGTGCTGAATGAATGCTGGCCATTCTCACTGTTGTCACTGTGATGGCATTGTTGTAATAATGGTAGTGGCTCTTAGGTTTTGAGGCAGGTCACAAGGCCATCTCCTGTAGACCCCATCTCATACTCAGTCTCAGTCTTCTTGGCACAGCTCGTTGGGGAGTAGCTCCTCAGGTTCCCTCAGAAGGCACGTGTCCCTCTTGAGTATCCTATGAGGGAGTCTGAATCCTCAGCAGGGACCACCTAGGACCCAGAGCTGGTCCGTGCTGACCACTCTTCCACCTAACCACAACCCACAGCTTCTCCTCACCACCTCCTTCTTCCTTTCCCACAGTGCACATCAGAGACCCTGCAAAGAACTGGGAGGCAGTGAAGATGGAGTGAGGCCTGCAGTGATAAAATACTTTCAAAAACCAGGTCTCATGAATCCTCAGCATAGCTGTAAGGGATTGGGAGTGATTATCTCCTTGTACAGATGAGGAGACCAAAGTTTCAGGTCACACAGCAGGTAAATAAGTGATAGTATTAGGACACCTTTCTTTCTGGTGTCAAATCCACACCTGCTACCTTTGCTCTGGTTTAGATGAGGATTTCTCAACCTCAATACTATTTGATTCCTTGGGTTGGAGAATTCTTCGCTGTGGGCTGGGGAGAGTGGGAGAGCTGTTCTGTGCATTGGAGGATGTTCAGCAGCATCCCTGGCCTCTCCCCACTAGATTCCAGTAGCACCCACCTCACCCCACTCCCTTGTAACAAACGAAAATATCTCCAGACATTGCCATATGTCCTGTGGAAAGGCAAAAGAGGAGGCATATGTATTTGCATGTGGGCAGTGGGGGTTGAGAGCAACTCTGTCCAACTTGGATTGCTGTCATCAGTGTGCCCCATGGGAAATCTTTAGGGAGTTCACCGATAGGGCAGAAGAAAGGTGAAATCTTTGTTTTCAGATCATATGCTCAGCACCATCATGTTCCTGTAAGTTCCAGGCGGTTTAACTTTGCCTCCTTGTGCCAAAAACGTCTTTGTTTTCATCAGCCGTGCTTCTGTTTCTTCATTAGGCTGCATTCCGGTCCCAGTTTCACCTTCTCCGGTTTTCCCTTTGCTGACTGCCTGTTCATCATAGCTCCTACACGCAGGGGTGCTCCCACTAACTGTGGAAGCGGGTGGGAACATTTCCCCTGATACTAAAGCCTACTTTGGGTCTGCTTTGCAATTTCCTTTTGGTCTCCCTCCTGGAGATTCCTGTGCCACCTGTTAACACCCTTCTTTCTTCAAATTTTGCTGCTTTTAATCTGTTCTTTCTAAGCTTAGTGGAGTGTGTGTAAATTAGGAGTGAGCAGACGATGAACAAGGGTCCAAATGTCTCTTCCTTGGGGTAAAGTGTATTTTGTAAAACAGCCCATGTCTATTTCTCAAGATTAGTCTCCCCATGATTCAGGCCTTTCCACGAACACTGGGGTCCTTGGTTCTCCATGGTGGGCTCCTTGGGAGTCAGGGCTCTGAGGACGCAGACACTTTGACTGTGAACAGGGGAGTTTTACACACCTAAAGTTGGCATGTCAGGTACAGGCTGTGGATAGTCAAAAGTCATCTTCAAAATGCATGAATCCTCCAAACCATGCGTAGTTTTATATGTACAACCCTGTAAAATAACCTGTGTATATAGATGTCAACGTACATAGTTGTCATATATAGAGGAGAGCACATGTAAATAAATTCCACTGTAGTTTTTAATAGTGGAAGAGGGTGTAGAAGACAAGGTGTGTCCCTGAATTCTGAACATCTAAGGTATGTGTGCTGTGGCGTCTGCATGTTAAAAAGAGATAGGAGAAAGCCCTGAGGTCAGAAGCCCGGGTTCAGAAGGCAGCTGCCTGCGGTCCAGTTCCTGCCCCACCACTTGCTGCGGTGTGACCTTGTTTGAGTTTGTAGCCTTGCTGTGCCTCCGTTTCATCATCTTTAAAATGGGGATGATGAGAATACCGATGCTTTGCACAGAGTGAGAGCTTACTAAATGTTAGCTGTAATGCTGTGTTGCTGCTCACTCTCTATTATTATTATTAATTAATCATAATATGATTAGTATTACCACCTCCAATGAGATGGGCTGGTTTGAGAACTGAGTTTCCATCCTGTGCCTCTTGGCTTGTGTGGTTCCTTTAAAGAGATGTGCAACAAGGTCCCATCTTCCTACCCTGGCGTTCCATCACACAGACACACACCGGGTGTGCTGGGAGTCTTCTCCACGCACTCTCTCATTTGTTTCCCACAGCAGCGTGGCTCACTTTTTGTTTAATCTCCTCCAGCAACTTGGCACGCCTGCAGCCACCCTTCATATCCTGGCCTGTCCAGCAGGCTGACAAAACGCAGATGTAGCTACCACCCCTCTCAGAGATCCGCCCGCCTCTGGCCTCACTGTCATGGCTCCCAAACGTGGATTCTTAGCTGAGGGACTGAGGGACTGGGATGAGGGGTGGGGGGTTGTGTGAGGCGGCCCACAGAGGTCAGAGGGTCCGGGGAACTTTAGAAGTAGCTCTAGGTTCCTGGCATGGACAGTGTTAGAATTACAGGCAGGCTGGGGCATAGGCCCCAAGTTGGTGGATCTCCACTTAACAGATTTTTTGGTACTATTTTTTTTTAAATAAAATATGTTGACTTCATAGTTCATTCTTGAGTGTTCCAGCTGAAATGAAAAGTGAAAAAGTTTAAGCAATATGTTAAAGGGCAGGGGTGGGGAGGAGCCAGATCTAGGAAAAGGAGCCTCAAACTTGAGGCTCACAGGGCCAAGCCCATCGTGAAAATAAGAGCAATAGCTTGGGCCATGCCTTCTGTTTCCCAGGAACTCATGGCCCATCCTGGTTCCTGCCTCCTGTTGAGAATGCTAGCCCACGGGGCCAGATCTGCCAATTTCCCAAGATCATCTAGAAATTGGGATCTTAATGTAAAACCTCCTAATTCTCATAAGAGCCGTCTGGATTTTGAAATGTTGGCAATTCATTGAAAAAAATTCTTTTAAATATATTTTTGAGCTGGAATTGAAAATCTACCAGCTTGCAAGAGACTTGAGAGATGCTGTGCTTTTGCCCCTGGGATTTACAGATGTGGAAACAGAGGTCCAGAGAAAAATGACAGGGCCCGGTACAGTGACTCATGCCTGTAATCCCAGCACTTTGGGAGGCCGAGGTGGGCGGATCAGTTGAGGCCAGGAGTTCAAGACCAAGCTGGCCAACACGGAAAACCCCGTCTCTACTAAAAATACAAAAATTAGCTGGGCGTGGTGGTGCTTGCCTGTAATCCCAGCTACTTGGGAGGCTGAGGCAGGAGAATTGCTTGAACCTGGGAGGCAGAAGTTGCAGTGAGCCGAGATCATGCTACTGTGCTCCAGCCTGGGTGTCAGAGTGAGCCTCTGTCTCAAAAAAAAAAAAAAAAAAAAAAAAAAAAAAAAAAAAGACTTATCCATGGAATCCAGCTCTCTGGAGCTCCCATTGCAGATCTGTTTCTTCCAATTCCATCCAGACAGTGTGTTTCTGTTCGGCAAGCGGCTGTTAAGTGGAGTTTTATTGCAGGTTTTGGGGTCATCCAAACTGCTCTGTGGAGCTAGCAGAGTGACCACAGGAGCCCCAGGAAGCGTGAGCGTGGTCTTCGTTCTCGGTTGAGCCAAAAAGGCTCACACGTTCCCAGACGAGGCTATTCTTGGCAGGGCCACCTCCTAGGGATTAATCATACTGGAAAGCTCACAGATTTAATTTTGCTGAAGTTTGATCTGTTCTAGGAAAGTACATCCAGCGTGGCTCAACAGAGAATTTTCTGCCCAAGGATCTACACAGTTAATATATTTTGGAGATCTCGGCAGAGCACAAAGCAGGCTAGAAAAATTCCCTTGGTGTTAGGCCAATCAGCTTTGTCCTTTGGCCAGGAAAGTCCAGGCTGCCCCTGGACCATGGCACAAACCGCAGGTGCCCAGCTAAGCTGCCCTGCTGGGAAAAGGTGATGAGAAACTTGCCTTTGCTAAAATAGTTGAGCCGCCAAATGATGGCGTGACCTAGGGGCTCAGAAATGAATGTTTCCTGTTATGCAGGAGGAGAGGGGCGGGGTTTGATTCTTGTGTTCTCGTGTGCTTGCTCACTCTGCTCGTAAAAAGGAGAGAAGTTTTATTTTTGCAAGCTATTGCAGCGTGAGCCCTAAACACCAAAGCCAGTCTCTTGAAGAAAACCGAACAGGATCCAGGAGCAGTTGTCAGGCCCCTGGAGGGTGAGTCATGTGCAGCAGAGTTCCCGGAACTCACCCATCCCTGGTCAGCTAGGAAGAGGCTGAGTGCTGTGGTAAATGTGGAGGGGCGGGCGCAACACTGCAGGCACGGCCTCTGCTTTTGAAAAACATCGTGTGTTCGGGTCAAAGCATCCATCCCCTGTGAGCAACCCAGTTTTAAAAATAGGAGGTTCTGCAGAAAACCAAGCTGCCTGCCGGTTTTCACCGGGAAGACCAAATCCTCACTTTCCAAGTCTGATTTTGGAATAAACAAAATCGATTCTAGCTCAGCCTCAGCAGAAGGCACGTGCAGTGGTGGCTGTTTCATGACTGTCTTTCCTTCAGGGCTGTTGGAGGTGTTTCTGGAACCGGTGCAATCGATGGCAGGAACAACTGGTTTTTCAGGCTGTTGAGAAAGTCTGATTTATGTGGCTGAAGTATGGTGTTATTGACCCCCCACCTCCAACTCCTAACATTCCAGAACAAACTGAGAATTCATGTGAATCAGCACCTTATTTATTAACTCTTCCTGGATGAATAACGTAAACACAGAAAAGTGCACGGGTAACTGTACACCGTGCTGGGTTTCACACACTGAGCACACCTTTACAGTCAGCACCCAGAGTGAGGAGCAGTGTGACCATCACCCCAGGAGCGCCCCCTGTGGCCCCTCCACGGGCAGAACCATCAGCCCAACTTCTCACCACGTGTCAATGGAATATCACCTGGATGCTGGGTCCGGGGTTTTGGGCTTAAAGAGCCCTAAGCAGGGTTGTGCCATCCAGCTTTGAGAAAACTCAACCAGGGAGGGTTGTTCTCTGAATGTCAGGAGGGCGATTCCTGTGGCGCCCAGAGCCTGAGGGAGATGCCGGTTCATTGACTCTGATGGAGATGGATTTCTAGGCGGGCATGAGAAAGTGTGACCATGTTTGGGGGGGTGTTAAGAGCAGGCAGCACATTGAACGAAGAGCACATTGAACGAAGAGCAGGCAGCACACTGTTGGTGATGTTGTGTGTGTCACTGATACACGAGCATTTTCTTAAAGGCCAGATTATTTAGAACCTATGAAAAGCTGAGATCCGCCTCTTGGGGGTGGGTGGAGTGAGATTCTGAACTGGAGCCAGAGAGAAATGCCATGTGTCCTTACTGATAGAAATCTGATCACCCCGGATGCCGCCTGTCAGCATGTGGGCTGCGGGGAGCTGTTTTCCTGACGGCTTGGACGAAGCCTGTGGACAATGGAGATCAGAGGGGGCAGCTCCGCCTAATGAGTTCCTTGTCTGTTGGCTGAAGGTGTGGGGTTTCTTTGAGGGAAGCCATTAGCTACTTTGATGGCTTGTTTGAAAACAACTGAAATCTGTCTTGTCGGTGTAGTGGTTCTGCAGATACCTCACGCTGGTCATTGGCATTGACAGCTGGGAGCTCCCCTGGCAGGTGTGGGCAGAACTTGGCTTCTCAGTGATTTGCTCTCACGTTACTTTAATGCATGACTGGGATGGTTTCTATATATACGCTTGCTTTGTCTGGCTCCAGGGAACGGGGAACGTGGCAGATCCTATTAAAAGTGGTTCCTGGTTATCCAATATTCATTCAACATTGATTCAGCCACCAACTGTGGGCCAGGTGCTAGGAATAGTTTTATTTACACTTATGGGGTCATCAGGCTTTATGTGGGTGCAGCGTTACAGGTAAGTTAATTATAAGCTTGAAGGCTGTATGTTGTTGTATGTATTTGTCACTTCTAATATGTGCTTATCATATCCTAACAAGAAATAGTATTGATTTATCCCAGAGGAGATTGCGTATGTAAAAAACTTTGAACACTAGAAAGTGTTTGGCAAATCTGAGGGGTATTTTTGTTCCAGGGTGTGTAACCTTCTGTTTCTATGCTGAGTTATGGTACAGAAAGGAGGCCCTCTACTGGGTGTCCAGCAAACATTATTCTCTGCCTTTCACATATTAGAGAACGGAGCTTTATGGAGGTGATGTCGTCACTCCTTTAAGGACCCCGTTTACAGCTCCAGATCCTGACCCTCAGCTGCCAGACATGGACGAGTGAGATCTGTAGACAGAGATGGCAGGAATCCTTCCCAACAGGGAGCAGGATGGGCAGGCTGTCCCAGCAACTGAAATGCTAGGCTTGTTTAGAGGACTTCCTGTGAGTCTATGATTCATGTTGAGATTGCCCCGTTGCACAAAAAATCCAGTTCTCATTGGCAATACTACTTTCTCCCTTGTTTTATTTGACTATGTGGCAGTGGGGACAGGTGGCACTGAGATGGGTTGCCACAGACATTTCTACTGTTGAGTTTGCCTCCCTGGGCTCTGATTCTGCTCCACTGCTTACTGACTGTGGTTGTGGGCAAGCTAGTTTATGCTCTGTTCCTCAATTTCCTCATCTATAAAATGGGATGAATGTTAGTACCTAGGATATAGTATTATGATAAGTATTATGATAATCAACATTAAGTACTCAATAAATGCTGTCATTTCTCTTAGTTATTCCTAGATGTTCCCATTCCCATCTTTCAAATTCTGAAGCTGTTTGTGGTTCACGTAGGAGGTGCCTAGTAGAATCATTGTAGCTTATAATTTTGGCCTTATAGTCTACATTATAGCAAGGGCTGAGATTCCTTGTGGATTCTAAGAAAACATCTATAAAGAGGAAGACTTTCCTTTTTGTACCCCCATTTGTTTCAGGGATTGCACAGCTGTATTTTTTTTTTTTTTTTTTTTTTAATGGAGTCTTGCTCTGTCATTCAAGCTGGACTGCAGTGGCACAATCTCGGCTCACTGCAGCCTCAAACCCTTAGGCTCAAGTGACCACCCCCCTGCTCCCCCCTGCCCCGTCTCAGCCTCCTGAGTAGCTGGGACTACAGGTGTGTAGCACCATGCCTGGCTAATTTTTAAAATAGAGACAGGGTCACTATGTTGCCTAGGCTGGTCTTGAACTCCTTGCCTCAAGCAATCCTGCCGCCTCAGCCTTCCAAAGTGCTGGATTACAGGCATGAGCCACTGTGCTTGCTGCGTAAACTATTATTACCTAGGCATGTAATGAAATCTCAGTTTGCTTGGACGAGCTGGGATAAGAGTCTGTGACATGTTGTTTAAAATCAGTGCATGCTGGGGCCAGTTTACTTGAAAGGGGATCTGTAGATTGAAGATGCTGCTGCCTCTCTTACATTAGAATAATCCGCTTATGTGCCTGGCCTTGGCCAGACAGAAAGGAAATGTTGGGCATCAGCTGTCTGAAGGTGCGGTGAGGAACTGAAGAGAACAGAAGGAAAACCTGGCTGGTAAATCCAGACCAGCCACTGAAGGATTCCAGGAAGGAAGCCCTGAGGGTGTTGCTGTCTCCCTTGCCAGCTTTTTGTCTCTTGCAAATGTGGACACGTTATCAGGGCGGATCTAGTAGAAAACGAATCCACTGAAACATCTGCTAATAAGTGGCTCCAGACTGTCGTTATCTCCCTGGGTTTTGTATTCAGGTGTGGCTGACAAGGACATTCTGCTGGGAAGGTCAGGGGCCTGTGTGTGTGGACCGAACACCTTCCCTCAGGTTTGCACAGCACCTCACTGGGCATGTCTGGGGCCCATATTCCATCCAGTCTTTAGGAGCAGGTGGTGGCTTCTCTGCCTCCCTCTGGGCAAATGAGCTCCTTGAGGGCAAGGACTAGGGTCAGGGTCATTGACTGTAGTAGTTTCCTATGGCCACTGTAACAAATTACCACAAATCTAGCAATTTCAAACAACACACACTGATCATTTTACAGTTCTGGAGATCAGAAGCCTCCACGCAGTCTCACTGGGCTGGAGTCCAGATGCCAGCAGGCTTGGCTCCTTCTGGAGGCCACAGGGAAGGATTGATTTCCTGGCTTTTCCAACTTCTAGAGGCAGCCTGCATTCCTTGGCTCCTGGCCCCTTCCTGGCATGACTCTGACCTCTGCTTCCATGATCACATCTACTACTACTGCTCGGACCTTCTTGCTTCCCTGTCAGAGAGTCCCTTTTGATCACATTGGGCCCACCTGGAGAATCCAGGATACTCACCCCATCTCAAGATCCTTAACATAATCAGATCTGCAAAATGCCTTTTGCCATGTAAGGTAAAAAAGTCTTAGGTTTTGGGAATTAGGATGGGGACATCTTTTGGGGGCCATTATTCAGCCCACCACATGGACTCATGCCCTGTAGTGCTAAGCTCACACCTTGGGCGCCAGCCTGCCTGGGGTCAGGTCCTAGCTCAGTCATTCATGAACTTGGTGATAGTGGCAAGTTATTTAACTTCTTCTTCTTCTTCTTTTTTTTTTTTTGAGATGGCATCTTCCTTCGTTGCCTGGCTGGAGTGCAGCGGCGCGATCTCAGCTCACTGCAACCTCCACCTCCCAGGTTCAAGCGATTCTCCTGCCTCAGGCTCCTGAAACTACAGGAGTGCCCAGTTAAATTTTTGTGTTTTTATCAGAGACAGGGTTTCACCATGTTGGCCAGGATGGTCTCAATCTCTTGACCTGGTGATCCGCCCGCCTCTGCCTCCCAAAGAGCTGGGATTATAGGCGTGAGCCACCATGCCCAGCCTTTAATTTCTTTTTAAGGAACTTCCTTATCTATTATGGGGATAGAAATAGAACTTCCTGGGCGCGGTGGCTCATGCCTGTAATCCCAGCACTTTGGGAGGTGGAGATGGGTAGGATTACCTGAGGTCAGGAGATGGAGACCATCCTGGTGGTGAAACCCCGTCTCTACTAAAATACAAAAAATTAGCCAGGTGTGGTGGCGCGTGTCTGTAGTCCCAGGTACTCTGGGAGGCTGAGGCAGGAGAATAGCTTGAACCCGGGAGGTGGAGGTTGCAGTGAGTCAAGATCGCGCCACTGCACTCCAGCCTGGGTGACAGAGCAAGACTCTGTCTCAAAAAAAGAAAAAAAGAAAAAAGAAAAAAAAGAAAAGAAATAGAACTTCCTCTTCTTCTGAGGCATAATTGAAATAATATATGAAGTGCTAAATAACAATAGGTACTAGGCTTAATTCCTGGGTGATGAAATAATGTGTGCAACAAACCCCCATGACACACACGTTTGCCTATGTAACAAACCCCCACATGTAAAAACCCCTGAACTCAATAAAAGTATATATATTACATATATATGTATGAAGTGCTTAGAACAGTGCCTGGCATATAGTAAGTGCATTTTGAGTACTATATTTTATTATCACCATTATTCTATCCTTAATAAGCACTCAGAAATTGTGTGAATGCATATTCCGTCTTCCAGTTTGGTTCTTCTGACTGCTGATACTTAGGAAGTGATACTACTGACTAATGGTACTTCATCCTTATAGTGAAAGTTTTTTTTGTGAAAAACATCTCACTTTGGGTTCTAGGATTTAAGACGAGACTACAAAACTGACTCATCTTTTGTGAGGGAATATCTTCTATTCCTTTGTGGAATGATACACAAATGGTGCTGAAGGTAGGAGGAGGTAAATTTGGTACCTAAATAATTCAGTTGGCTACTGTTCAAGTCTTCCTTTCACTCCGCCATCCTCTTGGTGAGGCTTTGCCTTATGTTTGCACTATGGCTGCTTATCTCCTGCCCTCATGTCCACGCTCCAGCAGAAGGAGGAGGGATGAGGGAAGGCCTGCACTCACTCAGGAAAACAAAGTCTTTGAGGAGTCCCAGCAGATTTCTGTTTACATATTTGGCCAGAACTGAAGGGTGTGTCCTCCTGTAGCTACAGGGGGTCTGGGAAGGTAAGAATGTTGAATTGCAACTTGGGAACATGTTGAGTTCTGTTAAAAAGAACAAAAGGATGCATCAGCATCTGTCCCGATTCCCTAGAACAAGAATGGCTGCATGCTTATTGAAGCGTTGCTTGTACAAATGACAAAAAACTCTGAACACCTAATTGTTCATCCACAGGAGAATGCATAAATTAATTGATCTTATATCTGTATAATCAAGTACTATAGAGCAGTTATCACCTGCATGCGTCAACATGGATAAGTCTAAAATGTATAACATTTCAAATATAAATTTGCAGAAGGGCCTGGCACAGTGGCTCATGCCCATAATCCCAACCCTTTGAAAGGCTGAAGCAGGTGGATTGCTTGAGGCCAGGGGTTCAAGACCAGCTGGGGCAACATAGCAAAACTCTATCTCTACAAAAAAGTTAATATTTAGCCAGGCATTGTGGTGCATGCTTGTAGTTCCAGCTACTTGGGAGGCTCAGGTGGGAGGATTGCTTGAGCCCAGGAATTTGAGGCTGCAGTGAGCTATTGTAGCGCCATAGCACTCTAGCCTGGGCAACAAAGCAAGACCCTGTCTCTAAAAAAAATTAAAAAATAAAATTGCAGAAGGTTATATAGGTATAATATACTATGATTCCATTTATATAAACTTTACATGTAGAAACACTTCTATTACTTATAGTTAAATGGTAAGGTAGTAGTGGCCGGGCATGGTGGCTCATGCCTATAATCCCAGCAATTTGGGAAGCTGAGGCGGGTGGATCACTTGAGGTCAGGAGTTCAAGACCAGCCTAGTCAACATGGTGAAACCCCATCTCTACTAAAAATACAAAAATTTGCCAGGCATGGAGGCATGTGCCTGTAGTCCCAGCTACTCGGGAGCCTGAGGCAGGAGAATCACTTGAACCCGGGAGGCAGAGGTTTCAGTGAGCCGAGATTGTGCCACTGCACTTAAGCCTGGGCAACAGAGTGAAACTCCGTCTCACACACATGCACACAAATAATAATAATAATAATAATAATAATAATAATAATAATAATGTAGTAAAGGTAAAAAATACAAATGGGGGTGATTGACATCACATCAAAAGGGAGGACGTGGAGAGGAATTTGACTGGGAGGGATGTACAGTGAGCATCAGTTATTACCTATGATCAGGGAAGGATCCAGGTTTTGTGGGGCCTGATGCATAAGGGGTGTGTGTGTGTGTGTGTGTGTGTGTGTGTGTGTGTGTGGGAGATATCCTCTTTAAGAAAAAAGGACTTTACAATAAATCTGCTTCTCACTGGTCATTGTAAGAGTGTCTGTGATGCGCTGAGAAGTCATTTCTGAAGATATGTGGGGTGCACTTTGTAGAGAAGTAACAATAACATTCACAATGACAATAGCTAACATTTATCGACCCCTTACCATATGCCAGGCACTCGGGCAAGCATTTGCAGGCTTTTCTTATTGACTCCTCAAAATCAGCATAGGATACAGATGCTGCCTATTAGTCTCATTTTATGGCTGAGGAAGCAGAGACTCAGAGGGGTTAAGCATTTGCCCAAGGCCACACAGCTAGTATATGACAGAGTCAGGGTTCAAGCTCATGGAGCAAAACAGGACTTGTTTCCTATGGTTTAAACATTCCCTACACAGTGATTTCTCACTGTCATAATTACATGCCTACTATGTTCTCTTCAGTAAAGATCTCTTATTTTTAGTTGACTAGAGGAAGGGCAGTATGACTAGAACATTTTTCTTGTTTGGGGGATGAGGTCTCACTCTTTTTCCCAGGCTGGAGTGTAGTTGGCAATCATAGCTCAGTGTAGCCTGGAATTCTTGGACTCAAGCAATCCTGCTGCTTCAGCCTCCCAAATAGCTGGGACCACAGGTGTTCACCATCACATCTAACTATTTGTAGAGATGGGGTCTCGCTATTTTGCCCAAGCTGATCTCAAACGCCTGACTTCAAGCAATCCTCCTGCCTTGGCCTCCCAAAGTGTTGGGATTACAGTGTGAGCCTGGAAAATATTTGTTAAAATATTAAAAAATACAGTTTTATTTCTTCCCATTCACAAAGGTTATATTTGGAATTAAGACAGTGTGTTCTTTAATAGTATTTTTCATAGTAGTTGATTTGATGAGTAGGCAAGAATGATTTGTGATAAGTTAAATGTCTTAGATAACTGTTTGATTAAAAAGTAGCTCATCTGGGTGTGGTGGCTCATGCTTATAATCTCAGCACTTTGGGAGGCCAAGGTGGGCGGATCACTTGAGGTAAGGAGTTCGAGACCAGTCTGGTCAACATGGTGAAACCCATCTCTACTAAAAATACAAAAATTAGCTGGGCGTGACACCTGTAGTCCCAGCTACTTGGGATGCTGAGGCAGGAGAGGCAGGAGAATCACTTGAACCCGGGAGGCAGAGGTTGCAGTGAGCCAAGATCACACCACTGCACTCCAGCCTGGGCGACAGAGCGAGACTCTATCTCAAAACAACAACAACAACAACAAAAGCCTCTTGAAAATACTTACTACTTTATCTGTTGGCTGAACTAATGCCAAGCTCCCATCATAAATAATCAAGAATTTCAACCTGACTTCTTGGTAATAATAAAGTTCAATGGGCTTCTCCTCATATGGAGTGTACATAAAACATTGTGAGGGCCCAGAACAGCAAAACGTGCTTAAAGGTGGACATGGGATCTGCTTCAGGGTATCTGCTGAGGTTAGGACTCTGTGTGCCTGTGGTCATAAACATGTGGACATACCTTCCTCTGGATCCTGAAATGGCCAATTCCACGGTAGAGGGAAAGGAGGAAGGAGAGCTGTGTTTGAATCGATCATTTCTTGAGACAGCTTGCGTTAAAAGTCAAATCAAGAAAACCCAAATGGCCGCTTGGCTTTCTGTGGTGTTTGGGAAGGCAGTTTGAGGAGTGGTCTGTGAAATCCCTGGGCAGGAGGGCTCGGGCTGAGGGCTCAGCTGTGGTATCCCCAGATGACTGCTGAGGTCATGGAGGAGCTCATGGCACCATTCATGTTTCTGGACTCAGTCATTACGCCTGGAGTCCCCACAGCAAGGAAAGTAGGGAAGTGAACCAAGGTCCAGCCAGTGTTGCTCTTGGCTGCAGGGAAGGAAAAAAAAAAAAAAAAAAAAGGCAGGATGACCGGGAAGAGAAGGAGCCAAGCCACCTTCCTGGTCCTATTTAACGAGTGTTAATCTTTGTAAATATTCAACAGTATCTGATACCAAGTAATAGCTTTGCCAAATGAGTGAGTGGAGGGCTTCTTTCTGTTTGATTTCCCTGGTTAGTTTTTTTGTATGTGTGCAGAGAGTGTTTGGACCATTTTCTTTTGTGTGTTTGTATGAGTTGAATAAAAGAGTGGTTGTTTTTCAATTGTCTCTATGCAGGAAGCCTTGGCTGACTGTAAAAATTTGGCACTGGGAAGCGAGCAGCAGTTTGCGATGTTACTGATTCAGTGTTTGCATAAATAACTTTGAGAACCTTAAAAACCCAACTGTACATTATACCTTGCAGATGCAGGACATCAAAGTTAATAAAGTCTTGTCCGCCTCATTTTGCAAATGAGGAAACAGGCCAGAAGAGCCTGCATGTGACGTTGCATTCAACTGTACACACGTTCATGAGAGTGTGACTTTGGAACTGTGAAAGTTTTATGAGTTCTTGCTGAAACATATTCCAGGAATTCTAGAATTGGAACGTGGAGGCCCTGGAGGAGTGCAAATAGAAAATCCTTCGGTTTTCCTGATAATACAGGGGAATGACAGGGCAGTGAAGTAAGGGGTGCAGAGCAGGTGTTTGGATCGTTTACTGTTCGTCATCTGCTGGGGGCCTCTCATTGTACTCCCAGGCTGTCTCTCTGTTGATCAGGGCAAAGGCATACATGGATGTGAAAAAGCCGCCCCCACAAACAGCTCCTCTGAGTTCCTGTGACAACCTGCCCAGGGTAGATCTGTGTGGAGTCAGCTCTGTTTACGGAGAGGCTGCCAGACCCCACTCTTGCCCAGTCCTTCTTGCTCAGGCAGGCCTGCTGCTAAGCTGTCAGGGGGCAGTATTTGCTTTTAGTGTCTCTTTCTGTCCACCCTTAGCCATCTTCCTCTTGATACTAGCCCCTTCCAAGAACCAAGAGCCCTCCGCCTGATCCCAGGGCCCGACTGTCTTCCAGGCCATGGACTGGGCAGAAGTGACCAAATGTGGACCCTGCTCTGCAGGACCTCCCCACAGGGCATGTGGGTGGACAGGCTAGAAGTCTGAACTGAGAGTTGGGGGCTCTGGGAAACTGGTCCATCCTGAGGGAGTCATGAGGGTCAGAAAGACTTGTCAGAGAAGGTGGCCCTGGGGCTAGGTCATCAGAGGCTGAGCTGCTCAGTGGAAACCAGGCATCGCAGGCCTCGGCGCTGTTTGGTGGCAAGTGCTTCTGTGGGGCTGGAGGCCCTGTGTGGGGATGCTGGGGTAGGGATCCCAGGAAATGAGTTGAGGGGTAGGTGAGGTGGGAGGGTGAGCAGGGGTGTTCAATCTTTTGGCTTCCCTGAGCCACACTGGAAGAAGAAGAATTGTCTTGGGCCACACATAACACTGATGACAGATGATGAGCAAATAAGCAAATTGCAAAAAAAAAAAAAAAAAATCTCATGATGTTTTAAGAAAGTTTCCGAATTTGTGTTGGGCCACATTCAAAGCCATACTGGGCCCGCCTGCAGGCCACGGGTTGGACAAGCTTGGGCTAGAGGGTCTGCATAGCTGTGCTTTTTTATCTTGGATTTTATTCTGTGAGAGATACGGGACCTTGCCGTCTTAGTCCATTTGAGCTGCTGTAACAATATATCATAAAGAGAGTGGCTTATAAACAACAGAAATTGATTGATTTCTCACAGTTCTGGAGGCTGAGAAGTCCAAGGTCAAGGTGCCAGCAGATTCAGCGTCTTGTAAGGGCCCATTTCCTCACTCATAGATGGTGCCTTCTCACTGTGTCCTCATGAGATGGAAAGGAAGGCGGCTCTCTGGGGCCTTTTATAAATGCACTAATCCCATTCACTTAATCACCTTCCAGAGGCCCTACCTCCTCATACCATCACATTGCAGATTAGGTTTCAACATATGAATTTTGGTGAGACACAAACATTCAGACCATAGCAATTTCAGGGGTTTGAAATAGGATGAGAAAGGAATAACTATATTTGAGATCTAGAAGCTTCTTGTTTGCAGTATGCAGGGGAAGCTAAGATAGGGAATAGACAGGAGAGGAGGGGGTTTGAAGCAGAGTGGATGCAGAAATGAGGGAGGGGGTCTCAGCAGACCCCCTGGGTTCCACAGTGGGAGTGGGGGCAGATGGTGATGCCAGTCATTAAGACTCTGTTTTTCAGTCGGTGAGTCCCAGTTTCTAGGTCCACAAAATGGGTATAAGAGATGATGATGGGGATTAAAGGCAATCTCCTGGGGGCTGTGCTTGGAGGGCACTGTCATCTATGTTTCTTTCCTTCTTCTCTCAATCGAAAGCTCCCAACCTTGTATTCGAATCCCCCAGGGCCTTGCTCTTTGATAACTCAGCTGATGAATTACTTCTCATCACATGTGGGAGTTAATGGTTGATGGGAATTAATATGTTATCCGGTCCTGGTAGCCTATTTCCATTTTAAAGAGCTTCTCAGTAAGTAGACAAAAGGAGTCCTCAGACTGTTAGGCCAGCCTTGAATTTGTCATCAAAACTTTGCCAGAAAATCTTCAAATGCCCAATTTTAGCTTCAACTTATATTTTTTCAACTTATATCTGTATTGGGGTCTCAAATTGAGACCAGGTTTAAAAAAAATACACACCCCCCCCCAGAAAATTTACTCTCTTTTGCCCCCTAGTGTCAGACTTTTGAATAGCTCTTTGAATGCAATCGCTTTGGGATTGATTGAAAAAATGATGACTGGTCTCCTGTTTGCAGGGTCCCACAAAGATCCTCACTGCCTGATCTTATCATGGCTATTCAGTTCGTTCCTAAAGAAGTAGCAAGGCATATAAACAAAGTTAAAATGAATTCTGTCTGGAAGATTTTATATCTTTTTTTTAGCATTTCACATTACCCTTTGATACAACAAATCAGAGTCATCAGAGGACGAGCTTGGTAAAGGACAGTTGTCAAAGTCCTAATACCTGAGAAGGACAAGATGCCTCTTCACAGGACTCCACCCCCGAGACACCAGCCTCAGCTCATAGCACAAAGGAAAATTATGATCCTTGAACATCAGTTGCTCTACAAAGAGTTGAGAATTGGTGCTCTGTGCCCCAGCCATTGTGTTAGTCCATTTTCACACTGCTATTAATTTGAAGAACTACCTGAGACTGGGTAATTTATAAAGAAAAGAGATTTAATTGACGAACAGTTCCCCATGGCTGGGGAGGCCTCAGAAACTTACAGTCATGGCAGAAGGCAAAGAGGAAGCATGGCATATCTTACATGGGGGCAGGAGAGAACGAGAGCAAGGGGGGAAGTGCCACACTTTTAAACCATCAGATCCTGAGAGAACTCATTCACTGTCACCAGAACAGCAAGGGGGAAATCCACCCCCATGGTCCAATCACCTCTCACCAGGCCCTTCCCCTGACACGTGGGGATCACAATTTCACATGAGATTCAGAGGCACAGATCCAAACCATATCAGCCATCATTCCTGCTGCATTTTGTATTTTCTTCTGTTGTCCTGGATTTGGGGGAGTGTGGGAAGTATTTAAGCTATACTGTGTTTTGTTACAGGTTTAATGAGAAAAATATGAAAAGATTACCCATCCATACCAGTGCTAGTATCTTAAGACAATTAAGGCATATGGTAATGGAAAAATATGAACTCTTTAGCGAGGGCGGCAGAAACTCCTTTTCCAAGAGGGAAAAGGGAAATCCCTTTTCCAAGAGGGCTGTTGAAACTCTTTTCCCTTTCTGGCAAATAATTTTAGAGAAATAGTCATGTTATCCACAAAGTAGTCTCTTTTGAAAAATCCAAACAGATTGAAAAAAGAGACCTAAGTTCTCTGTATGTTGTATTTGAATGCTCAGGATGATTCAGGTAAGTGCCCAACACAGTGCCTGATGCACATGAGCCCTCCAGAAACGACACCTGGCAGCCTTTTGGTGCTAGAGCTTCTGTAGTTACACCTTGCTTCCTTGCCATGCTTTTTGCTTGTTTGTTATTTTGGGCTTTACATTTTTGTCAGGAAATTTTGCTCAAGTTTCATGTAGAGTTGTATCGTTTACTTAACAAAGTCTTGTGAGATTTTTAAAAATACGTCTGATAATCATAACAACTATGAAAATAACATGTCTAGATTGTGTGTTGTAATCTACAGTGTGCTTTTTTTTTTGAGACGAAGTTTCACTCTTGTCGCCCAGGCGGGAGTGCAGTGGCGCGATCTCGGCTCACTGCAACTTCTGCCTCCCGGGTTCAAGCGATTCTCCTGCCTCAACCTCCCGAGTAGCTGGGATTACAGGCACCTGCCACCACACCTGGCTAATTTTTTGTATATTTAGTAGAGACGGGGTTTCACCATGTTGACCAGGCTGGTCTTGAACTTCTGACCTCATCCGCCCGCCTTGGCCTCCCAAAGTGCTGGGGTTATAGGCGTGAGCCACCACGCCTGGCCTACAGTGTGCTTTTATCCGTGATCACTGAGACTTTTAATGAGATATAAATATTTCTCCTTCCACATGAGGAAACTGAACCTCAGGAAGGTTAAGCAATGTATCCAAAGTTAGGCTGGGTGCGGTGGCTCATGCCTGTAACCCCAGCACTTTGGGAGGCTGTGACAGGAGGATTGCTTGAGCCCAGGAGTGTGAGATCAGCCTGGGCAACATAGGGAGACACCGTCTCTACAAAAAATTTAAAAATTAGCTGGCCATCGTGGAACGCACCTATAGTCCCAGCTACTTGAGAGGCTGAGGTAGGAGGATTGCTTGAGCCCAGGAGGTCGAGGCTGCAGTGAGCCAAGATCACACTACTGTACTCCAGCCTGGGCAACAGAGACCGCGTCTCAGAAACAAAAACAAAAACACAACAAAAAAACCCCATAAAGTTACATAGTTAGGGATTAGCCTCTGGTTGTGGTCTTCCTGTTCCCATTGCTAATGTCCTTTATACCAGGAGAGAGAGCAAAAACCCCTGTTCAAATCTTGAACTAGGAGTTGATTTAGACAGAATCAAGAGGATGAAGTAAGGCTTGAGTGTAGCATGATTTCAGTGGAAATTATCATCCTATTGTAGAATTTAAAAAGCTTCCTTGAGGCCAGGTGTGGTAGCTCATGCCTGTAATTCCAGCACTTTGGGAGGCCAAGGCAAGCAGATCACTTGAGGTCAGGAGTTCGAGACCAGACTGGCCAATATGGTGGAACTCTCATATCTACTAAAAATACAAAAATCAGCTGGGCATGGTGGCATGCAGCTGTAATCCCAGCTACTTGGGAGGCTGAGGCAGGAGAATAGCTTGAACCCAGGAGGCAGAGGTTGCAGTGAACCAAGATAGCACCACTGCCTCCAGCCTAGGCAACAGAGTGAGTCTCCATCTCCAAAAAATAAATAAATAAATAAATAAAATGAAAAGCTTCCTTGAGCAGGTATTGACTTGGTGCAGGTATTAACTATGTTGACTTGGTGAACAAGCAGACAGGGAAGCTGCAGCAAGCCACAGACGGCGTTGGGATTGACAGAGTACCTGGTACTGAGCAGCTGATGCTCATGGAAGGTAATTATCCTCTGTGCTATGTGCTGAGGCTGGTGCCTGGGGTGGAGTCCAGTGAATTTAGGACTTCGCCAACTGTCCTTTACCTGGCTCATCCCCTGATGACTGAAGAAGGATGACATGATCCAGGGAACATAGTTCTCCCATGCTGTATTCTTAGCCACTGCATGTGGCTGGGGCGGACAGAAGGGACTCAACTTGACAGTCAGCTCACGATGTTGGTACAGCTGGGCTGATACGGATGCTGGAGGCCACATGACCTTCTTTCTGTTTTTTTTTTTTTTTAAAGCCATACTCCATACCACAGGACCTTTGTACATGGTGTCACCTCTGCCTGAAATGCTTTCCTCACCTTCATTCTTCAGATTTCACAGGTCTCATACAGAGGTTCATTTTTCTCTGACTCTTGTACAAATATATACTTAGCCTGGGCAAAATATTTATTTAACTCATTAATGAGAGAACTAGCAGGATGAGGATGAGAAAGCTGGTTCTAAGGACTATCCAGGAAGATATACACACACACACACACACACACACACACACACACACACAGAGAGAGAGTATGTGTATGTGTGTTATGGAAAAATATTATGGAAAAAAGAATACTGGAATAAGATTGCAAACTTATATATAAACTGGTTAATGGGCCGGGCGCGGTGGCTCACGCCTGTAATTCCAGCACTTTGGGAGGCTGAGGCAGGTGGATCACCTGAGGTCAGGAGTTTGAGGCCAGCCTGGCCAACATGGTGAAACCCTATCTCTACTAAAAATACAAAAATTAGCTGCTCGTAGTGGCACGCCCCTATAATCCCAGCTATTTGGGAGGCAGAGGTGGGAGAATTACTTGCACCCTGGAGGTAGAGGCTTTAGTGAGCTGCGATCATGCCACTGTACTCCAGCCTGGGCGACAGAGTGAGACCCTGCCTCAATAAACAAAATGAAACAAAACTGGTTAATATCCTATAGGAAAATAACACTGTAACCTTTGAGACTGTACCTGACAGAATTGCTTTTGCATTTATCAAATTTAACAATCTTTAACAAGTTAACAACTTTACAAAGTCTGGGCCCTAATCAAAAGCAAATAGTGAATCAAACAAAAATAACCTCCCTGTAAGTAGACTCGGGGTGTAGATAGATGACTTCGAAAAGTTATACTTTATTTCCTAGTTTGGGATAGTTGTTTTTAACAGCATTATATCTTGAGTGGCTAGCATAGTAACTGATACAAAGGAGGAGCTAGTGACTGTTTCTTGAATGAATGAACAAATGGGGAAAGGTTGGATCCTCAGGCACGCGAGTGGCCAGGGTGTTGATGCAGGAAAAGCCTACCACTAGGAAGCTGAACCTCAGCCGTCATGGTGGAGGAGTTTGGGGTCGGAAGACCAGCTGTGAGCAGCCTGAGAGGGACTAGGGTAATGGGGCAGTTACCCAAACAGGGCTTGGGTGATAAAAGACGTGGCAGGAATCTAGCAGTGAGAACTAGATTATCAAGCAGGAACTGGGTCTGAAGAACAAGGGAGAATTCAGTGATTAGGACAAAGGGAGGGGAAGGAAAGGAACTGTTATTTCTGGCTTCACCCACAATGTGCAATTCATTGTGCAAAGCTGAGTGTGCACGGCCCATCTCACGCTCACCCCTCACCTGACCCCTTAGGCAGATTATTATTCCTCTCATTCAGAGGCAGAGAGCCTCACAGATGGAGCTGGGGTTGTGCAGATGTTGAATTTAGGCTCTGCCATTCATGAGCTGCATGACCCTTAGCAAGTTACTGGCTGTCTCAGCTTGTTTTATTTTTTTAACCTATAAAATTGTAATGTAATCTAAGCAAATAGCAAAGTCCGCAATCCTCCAGACTTAGGCTTTGGTTACATTCAGAGATTTGAGATCCATTGGCTAACAATAAAGACAGTTCTACATTTTACTTGTGTCTCTCAAATAATAGTCAAGGGGGATCCATTTTATACCCAATAGCAACTCTTTTAGGAAACTACTCTCAGGTAGTGGCATGATCTCAGCTCACTGCAACCTTTGCCTCCCGGGTTCAAGTGATTCTCCTGCCTCAGCCTCCTGAGTATCTGGGATTACAAGTGCACGTCACCACACCCAAGTAATTTTTGTATTTTTAGTGGAGACGGAGTTTCACCATGTTGGCCAGGCTGATCTCGAACTCCTGACCTCAAGTGATCCACCTGCCTTGGCCTCCCAAAGTCCTGGGCTTACAGGCATGAGCCACGGCCCAGCCACGTTGCAGGTGTTCTAAAACCTCTCTTGCCCTTCCCTAGACTCCACTAAAGTTCTCCTTCCATTCGCTTTGCCCCAGAAGACTTTCTTCTTCTGCCCCACCTCTGGTATACTCTTTTCGCTCTCTGTCCTTCTTCTCTCTCCTCTGATTAATGCACTTTGCATATGGAAACTGATGAACTCAGACTGCATAATGGAGGGAAGAAGATGGTAGATGGGGGCAAAGTTGTTCCTTAGCCAGTGGACAAGAAGCTGGGTAGTGTCATTGTTTTAAATAATTCTTGCCCTTGATTCAGGGAGATCAGCTCCCTCACATTCCCATAGTGTGGTCATGAGGATTACTTTGAAGTTTCTGGCAGTTAGTGGACCTTTGGTAAATAGCAGCTCCCATTATTGTTCCAGAGGAGGAAAGTCAAGTTCACAATGGGGACATCTTGCAGCTGTGAAGTGATGAAGGGGTTTGAAGCTCAGCCAGGTTGGCTCCGGTGCGTAAAGTCTGAGTGAGCAGAAAGCCGGGAGAGTTAGAACTCACTGATGAAGTCAGGGTTGTTCCTAGGGAGTGGGGCAGGGGTGGTGCTGGGGCTGGAATCCACGAGGGCCCCAGCTGTGGGGAGGCAGCAGCCTTACAAGAGACCAGATGAGCGCTGTCCTGGGCTTGAGTCTGGGTGTGTGTCACAGGCTGGATGATTCCAGAGCAATGCATCCAGTGCCAGCTCTCAGCCACTGTGATTGCTCAGCCACCAGGAGCCCCCTACCCCCTGGGCACAGACCTACTGGGGTTTTCTGCAAGGAAGCAGCAGTTTTGGCTTGAAGTGTCTCTCTGTACACTTTGGAGTCTAGTCAAGAGGACGCCTCTTAAAATGGAAATGGGGCACTGCTGTGAGCCACCTGTGGACACTTGGTTGATCTCCCCAAGTTACTTGTATTCTCTGAGGCAGATCTCACGCTACAGCATCCACAGGGCCATTTCTAGTGCACCAGCAAAAAAACACAAGCGAGGAGTGGAATAAAATGCTCCTTGACCTTGTTTCTTTCAGCTCTTATCCTCTTAGGAAAGGAAGACTTTTTGTTTTCAGTTCAGATTTTAAAAAAGAGCTAAAGAGGGTACTTGAGACTTGCTGCCAGGCAGCAGAACCGGAGCCCTCCGGGAGACATGGACGAGGTAACCCACTGAAGTTTTCTAATACCGGCCAGCAGAGGGCAGTCTTCATCCATAATCGGTGCTGTCTTTCTCCTTGGAAACGTTCAGTGGCTGCAGGAGCCCTGCTGGCTCCTGCCCTCAGCCCTGGAAAAAAATTGACTTCCAGCTATTTGTAATTTAACTTTGAGTCCTCAAGAGGGGACCTTCCCCTTTTAGAGTTGCAATGTCGGTGCTATTATTTTAACACCCGCATCTGCTGTTGTCTGGCATCAAAGCCTAGAAAAGTCATGAGGGAGATGCATTCTCTAAGGTTCTCAGAGCACAAAGTTCAGATAGAAACGCGGCCAGATGGGCACATACTGTTGCATAAACACCAATTAATTAATACTGGGCTCCAGATGAGCCGGGCCTGCCAAACTCGTGAGCTTCACACCTCCATGGTCTGGAGCCTGCCTCCCTTTGGTACAAAAATTAAAGAGACAGTTGCAAAAACCAGAGCATTCACTGACCAGTCCTAGTAGGGAACAACATTGGGACATGCGGGGCACCGTGCTTCCCATGGGGACACTTTAATTCCTTCCTCTCCCCGCCAACATACTTTTAATCCTGTTGATGCTATTAATAGTAATGACAGGTAACATTTATTGTGCTCTGATCATATGCTGGGCACTTTTATGACTGTTAGCTTATTTAACTCTCTCAGGCTAGGTGCGGTGGCTCACGCCTATAATCTCAGCACTTTGGGAGGCTGAGGTGGGCTGATCAGGGACCAGCCAGACCAACATGGTGAAACCTCATCTCTACTGAAAATACAAAAAAAAGTAGCTGGGCGTGGTGGTGTGTGTCTGTAGTCCCAGCTACTTGGGAGGCTGAGGCAGGAGAATCACTTGAACCCAGGAGGCAAAGGTTGCAGTGAGCCAAGATTGCGCCACTGCACTCCACTGCCTAGGCGACAGAGCGAGACTCCATCTCAAAGCAAACAAACAAACAAAACAAAACACAAAACAAAACAAAACAAAAAACTCTCTTAAAGTCCCAAGAGGTGGGGAACTGCTGGAACTTCTGAGGTTTTGTGAGGGTCAGGCACTTGCTAAGGGTCACTTAGCAGGTGAAGGAGGAGCCAGGTTGACCCCTCAGAGCTGTTGCCCGTACCTATCTGTCACCCATTTGTGGAGTCCCATTTATGCTCTGGATCCCAGGTGGTAAGACAGTGGTGCGCACACAAGACACGGTGCATCTCTGGCTAATTTTAATTATTTTAATTTTGGGTGTGTTAATCAAATACTTGAAAATTGAAAAGGAAGAGAAAGCCAGCCAGCCCTCAGAGAGCATACACTGAGAGTGGAGGCCCTGAGGTGTCCATGTTCCTCAGGTGGTCTCTTACTTAGTGGCTGCAGGATGGGCTGTGCAGGGTAGGGGGAGTGAGGTTGGTGGGGCTGGTTCCTTCCTTTCCTTCCTACTAGATCAACTCTGCTTCTGCCAGGTTTATGTAGGATTGGGCTTGACCCAAGGTTTTCTGCTGCTGAGAAGCTCTCAGCGAAACCCCCAGTGTAGTGGCTCTTAGCTAAGGGCACGCCCAGGAGTGTTCTCCACCCCATGTCCCCTTTCATCTTCTGTTTCTCTTTCCAGCGGCTCCTTCCCTCTTGCTTGTGGATTGGGCCTGGGGCCTCCTGTGCCAAACATTTCCCTCCTACTCCTGCTCAGCCTTTGCATTGCCCAGAGCTCAGCCCAGTGCTGGCAACAGTTGAGAGACAAAGAGGGGGAGCCCTGAAGTCAGAGCTCAGCTCTCCCCACGGCCAGCACATGATTATGCCCCAGATTCCTCATCTCCAAGATGGTGATGTTAACAGAATCTGTCCAGAAAGTGTGGACTATATGAGGCGTTGGCAACCCAGAGTTATTTGTTTGTTTTTTGAGTCAGGGTCTCACTCCATCATCCAGGCTAGAGTGTAGTGGGATGATCACAGCTCACTGCAGCCTCCACCTCTTGGGCTCAAAGGATCCTCCCATCTTAGCCTTCCTAGTAGCTGGGAATACAGGCATGCATCACCATGCCCAGCTAATTTTTTCTTTTTTTTGTAGAGATGGGGTTTTGCCATCTTACCCAGGCTGGTCTTGAACTCCTGGCCTGATGTGATCCTCCCATCGTGGCCTCCCAAGGTGCTGGGATTACAGGCATGAGCCACCACACCCGGCCTCCAAAGCGTTTTAAACATCACCTCACCCACAGTAAGGATTCAATATCCATGGACCATCATTACTATTAAGATTATGACCATCACTCCAGTCCTATTTTTCTCTTTCTCTTTTTTTTCCCCAAATTTGCATGAGTTTATCCTCTTTTTCTGTCCCCACTTCTTTCCTACCTCCTCCCTCCTCCCCAGTGACCACCACCCCCACTACTACCCTGAAACTGCCTCCAAGGTGACCAGCCATCTGGAGAGCCAAAGCTCTCTGTGGGTTTTGCGCAGGCTTCATCATGGACTCCCCTTTCACAGCACTGGGTCCTGGCTCTGCCTTCTCCTGGAACGCTTGATTTGCTGGCTTCCCTCGCTCCCCTTACTCCCAATTGCACTCTCCCCACGCTGTGCTTCCAGCCTCTTCTATCACTGCAGGTCCTTACCTTTGGTCACCCCAGCCATGCCAGGACATTGGCTTTGACCTCAGCTGCAAATCCCAGTTCCCCACTGTTGCTGAACCTTTCTATCTACACCTCCCAGGGGCCCCAGACTTTGTATGTGTCAAAGTCAGATTTCTGGAGGCTGGAGCTGCCTTCAGTCTCGGGGACTGGAGGCAGAGATTAGGGACAACAGGCCTTTTTAAGCAACTGAGAATTCAATCTGAGGGCACTGGGAAGCCTTTGCAGGTGGAGGGAGGATAAACCCCAAATCAGTCCACCCTCAAAGACCCTGCATTTCCTGATTCTTTGTTGGACTCTTTAGGTTGCTGCTAGTTTGTGGGTGTGTGGTTTCTTTTACATTTAATTTCCCCCTGCTGGTGATTCATGCATCCCTCCTAGACTCCAGAGCCCCAAATACAATGTTAATAAGTTGCATCTGGCAGAGCGCAGAGTGCTGGGGTGTTTGTGACTGCACTGTACTTGATGTCTGGTAAGTTTCTGAGGCCTGGCTCTTTGAGAGTCTTTGAACAGGGCCTTCTCTGGGAGCCCAGCAGCAGCAGCATGTTGTAGAGGGACCGCCCCCTGAATGTCCCTGGTGACCTCCCAGCCAGGCAGCATCACACTGCCCCTTGCTGCTAATTCCCCTTGCCCACCCCCAGCCCCACCTGTGGGTATCTTGTCCATTTACACCCAATTTGTTAGGGTCCGTGCCTTCCTGTCACCTGCTCATAAGACCCAGGTGTGCATGTTTGTTCTGGTCAGGACCCAGTGCCCAGGTGAATGTGTGTGAGGGGATCAAGGGGGCGATGCTGCAGTCTGCTCTCAGCTTTGCTGTTTCCAGGGACCGTGCACTGCTGCCCCTCTCAGAACCTCAGTTTCCCTATCTGTCTTTACAAAGTAGCTGGCCCTGAGCCCTGCTGCCCACCTGTCTGTGGAACACTTATGGAGACCAGCGAAGGTGGCAGAGCCCAGGTTCAGGGGTGGAGGCGGTGAATGAATATGTCACATTGTCGCCTTGTAGCGAGTGCAGTGCTGTTCTGGCTGCCCCAGTGCCAGGACAGTCTAAGCAGCGGTGGTTTTTAAAGAGAATGTCTATTCTAATTTAAAATTCTGTGTTTTAAAGGCCAGGCATGGTGACTCATGCCTGTAATCCCAGCACTTTGGGAGGCCGAGGTGGGCAGATCGCCTGAGGCCAGGAGTTTGAGATTAGCCTGGCCAACATGGTGAAACCCTCTCTCTACTAAAAATACAAAAATTAGTCGGGCATGGTGGCGGGCACCTGTAATCCCAGCTACCTTGGAGGCTGAAGCAGGAGAATCACTTGAACCCAAGAGGCAGAGGTTGCAGTGAGCTGGGATTGCACCATTGCACTCCCTGCCGGGCGACAGAGTGAGACTGTGTCTCAAAAAAATCAAATCAAATCAAATCATGTGTTTGTATTAGAAGATGTCCTGGTGTTTCTTTGCGTTTCTTCAGAAGCATTCATAGGCCAGGGGTGAAAAAACTACCATCTTTTACTCCAAAAGAAACACAACTTCCCATAATATTTTGGATTTCCAGTATCTGGAAGGGTAACTGATGTTGCTTTTGCTGATAGCAGGTAGCAGAGGTGTTGGTCATTACGGGGCCACCAAGGAGCCTGGAAGGATCCTTTTCCACTGTCCAAGGCTGGGCTCCCCTCCCCTGTTTTCTTTTCCTCCCCTCTCTAGTCCACTCTAAGAGCCAAACTAATCCAAATATTTTCCTTTCCTCCGTAGGCCCTTGGTGTTTCAAAATCTAGAAAACTCTAGGGAGTAATGTTCACTTGATGTAGTTTCATGTTGGCAGTTAAAAATGAACTTTATAAAACAGACTTGTAGTCCATTTGGGAAATGCACAAAGTGATTTTTTTAAAAGTTACACCACAATCAGTATTATAGTGTTTTTCTTATCTTTTTTTCAAACCTGTGAGTTTATTTATGTAACTTTATATCCTAGTTTTTCATCCAGTATTTTAATATAATCATTGCCTCATGACAAGGGCAAATTAGACATCACAGTTTGCAGGGCTTGTCCACCTCCCTCCCTGCCCTGTAACAGACTCGCCCACCCACCTACCCATCATGTGCTTGTCTCCTTACCAACCATCCATCCATCACAGGTTGAGGTCTCTTCTCTGAGGAACAGGGCTGGGTTCTAAGAAACAATTATCAATGCGACAGGCAGGATCCCTGTCCTTGGGGAGTTACTGCTATATAGGAACCAGCGTGTAAGTAAACACAGGGGAAAATAGCAGATTGTGGGGGTCTCTGGGTGGTGGGTGTGGGGCTGTAGCCCATGGTGTGGTTTTGACTTCCACGCATGGGTGGCAGCGCAGTGGTGGCGCAGGTTCTTGTGGCTGCCGTGTGTCTATGAGACTGTCCACACTGGGAGGCTGGATTTAAACACTAGATCTGGAATTTCCCTACAAAAAGGTGGCCCCATGGGTGCTCAGGACTGTGGGGTCCTTCTATGTGGGGTGAACTGAAGGACTGTATGTTACAGTGTGGCAGGGTCAGTTTTTGAGCTGGGATAGCCAGTCTTTTTTTTTTTTTTTCTTGAGGAGTCGCTCTATCCCCAGGCTGGAGTGCAGTGGCACAATCTCAGCTCACTGCAAACTCCGCCTCCTGGGTTTAAGTAACTCTCTTGAGTAGCTGGGACTACAGGCGTGCACCACCATGCCTGGCTAATTTTTGTATTTTTAGTAGAGACAGGGTTTCACCATGTTGGCCAGGATGGCCTTGATCGCCTGACCTCGTGATCCACCCACCTCAGGTTCCCAAAGTGCTGGCATTACAGGCGTCAGCCACTGTTCCTGGCCGATGGTCAGTCTTAGAAGGAGACGTGAACCTGACCCAGCATGCTGACCCTGAAGAAGGGGGCCGTGCTGTAAATGCAGTGTTCTCTGGTGTTAGAAATTGTGTAGTTATTTGTAGCATCACAGGTACTGCTGAAGGCAGAGGGGAATTTTTAGAGGGATTTCTTAGAAAGCTTTATGTCTGCAGCAAAGTCTGAAAGGATATACACCTGGCCAGGGATCACCAACTCTGAGTGTGACAGAGACCAGGCAGGACCTTACATGAGTGGCCAGGGAAGGGCAGGGGTCACAGTGGGGAGGGGTGGAGACCCCAAGAGCCCATGAAGTGGGCAGCTACCAGTCAACCCTAGCAGACCATGGTCACATATGGAAATATGGGCCCTTAGTGATGAGATTTTTTAAAATATTGAGCTGAAGCTAGAGACTGTACCTGATTTCTAAATGAAATCTAGATTTTTAAATGTTGCATGCTACCTCAAAAATAAATACATATATACATACATACACCCTATGGGTCATATAAAATATACCAGCAGTCTTCCCATTTCTGACTTGTACCTCAAATTTAACTTAGAAGTTAAATTTATTATGATTTTTTTATTGCTTGTTTACATTTTAATTTTGTTTGTTTGCCTTTGAAATGAGCATATATGTATTTGTAAGCAGGAAAAAAGAAGGAAGCCATCTTTATAACCCAAAGGGCTCCTTACCCTTTCCTTTTTGTTGACGCTCCCTGGGCAGGTGGGTGACAGTCAGGTTGCCTGGACTGCGGGGCTGGCTGCTGGAGTATTTGCTCAGTGGGAAGAGGACCCATATCCAGAAAGAGGAGGGGGGACAGCCAGCGGTTCTGCAGGCCAGGTCCCAGGGCTGCTGACCAAGGCAGCAGACAGGTGGGGACCTGGGAGCACGCTAGGCACTCACTCATTCCATCATCCATTTCCTCATTCATTCATTCATTCACTGGGTGTATACTGGGTACTTATGGTTCAGAGAACTGATCTCGGCCTTAGGGTTATAGCAGTGAACAAAGTAGACAACAATCTCCACCCCTATGAGATTCAAGAAACAGTAAGACATAGGGTAGGTCCGATGGTGCTAAACACTGGAAAACAGGCAAAAGTGGTGGATAGAAAGGCTGGGGAGGGCCACGGTTTCCAACAGGATGGTCTGAGAGAGTCCCACTGAGAAGAGACCTGAAGGAGAGGTGTCACTCCATTACATGTGAATTAAGTGCTTACTGTGTGCTAGGCACTCTGGACGGTCCCCTGGGAACATTCCTATATTGATGCTTTCTTTAATGAACTTTTGCAAAGATACAAAGCATAGTTCTTTGGTTACATGTGACAGAAATACAGTGTACACTTGCTTAAATTTTTTTTAAAAAAGAGAACTCACTTTTTATCACTGGCAAATCTAGTGAGGGGCTACCTTCAGGCATGGCTCGATCCAGGTGGTTAATCTGTGTCATTAGGAACCTTCTCTCTCTTGGTCTCTTGCTCTGCTTTCTCCAGGTGAGCTTCCTTCTCAGGTAGGCTTTCTACACAAGATGCCCTGCACAGCTCCAAGTTTGCATCTCATCAGCTCAGCGCCTGTGCCAGAAGGACTGTATATCTGTTCTTTAATGTCGGCCAAAGTCTTGGGGTCACTCTCACTGAAGAGGCCAGGTCACATGCCCATCTCTGGAGCCTGGGGTTGGCCCTTCCTGAATCACAGGGTCCCAAAGGGGAGAGGGCATCCCCCAACAGAAAATCTGGGTGCTGTTAGCAGAAGAATGGGGACTAAACGCTGGGTAGTGAGGAACAGCAGATGTCCTCTCTGACAACACTTGGATCAAGGAAGCAGGAAGGGCTGAAAACAGCCTGAAAACAGGGGGACCTTCAAGGGTCCCAGCCTGTGACCAACAGACCATGTGAGCTTGGCCAGGTCTTAGTGCTCCAGTCTCTAAATGAGGGTGATCAGCTGGTTCTCTGAGGATCCTTCCAGCTTGTGATCTGTGTGAGTTTTAGATACATTATCTGAAAACAGATATGATTGAATTAAATTACCAGGTTTGAAATAATACAGGGTTATGGATCCTGGGTAGAAGATTTTTTGTTTTGTTTTTATTCAACAACTAGCTCTGTTAGTGAATTGCTGAGGAAGCCGTGAAGGACATGAGACCCACCTCTGCTCAAGCTATGCTACTCCTTGCTGGTGGCACCTAACTACACCTCTGTCTTTATGGTGTGCAGCAAAGCTTTGCCAACTTTTCAGTCTGGTAATGGAAAGTGAGTTTCACTGTCATAGATGTCATGCTTCAAAGGCTAGAATGATGCATTAAGGAAGATTTACCCTGGCCTCATCTTCCAGTGCAAACTTACGAGTAGGCCATAGTTGAAACAGCACGTGACTACCAACAGCTGTAGGAAAACCAGCTGTGTGGACATTGGCATGTGTTTCCAAGACACTAAGCAGATATCTCAGTCCAGAATTTTGTTTTAATGGCTATGTCTCATCTTGACAGACACATACCAATGTATTTCCCCAGGAAGATGGGGAGGGAAGACAGGGATTGCTCCTTGGTGACACTGCTGACGTGACTTTCTGACCCTTTCTGTTAGTCAGACGTCTGCAGGGGCCAGCATTTGTGTTGCATGGTGGAAGGCTTGGGAGTGAGTCATCTCAAAGCCAGAAAACCATGCATCACCCTCTGCAGAATGTACTAGCAGTCATACAGTTGCACAAGTAGGCAGCCACAGGCCATGTGGATATTGAGGTGGGTAGTGCAGTCAGGCAAGAGCCTTAGAGGCCAATGAAGTTGACTTGAAGCCTGGCAGCATTGCTGCTTTTTGGCTGTGTGTCCCAAGTCAGGTTACTTGAGCTCTCTGCATCTGAGTTTCCCATCTGTAAATCTGAACAATAATGGTACCCACTCATAGGAGAACATACGTGAGGTTCTTGTCAGCCAGAATAATGACGACTGTTGGTAGTGGTGCCATTCCTAATGGGCTAATAGGAGACAGAGTGGCATAATATTCATAGCAGCTAACATACACTTTGCATGTTAGGACCATTGTATTCATTATTATTAGCTACTGTTCTTAGTTCTTCTAAGCACATTAACTCAGGTAGATAACGTGATTATTCCCACTAACCTACATAGGTCCTACAGATGGTCCTGACCCACAGTGAGTCGCCTGACAAGTTTTAGCCTTTCTGATGGTGTGAGAGTGACACGCATCCAGGAGAAACTGTACTTTGAGTCCCCATACAACCATTCTTCTTTTTTTCACTTTCAATACAGTATTCAGTAAATTACATGAAATATTCAACACTGTATTACAAAACAGGCTTTGCGTTAAATGATTTCGCCCAATTGTGGGCTAATATGAGTGTTCTGAGCATGTTTAAGTGGGCTAGGCTTTAAAAGCATGCATTAAGATGCCAAATCCAGATAATTCCGTATTTTCACAATGTGGAATAAGCAAGTCTTCTTGCTACTACCTTACTTATTGGATTTGTAGGGTAAGCTGAGCTGTGATGTTTGGTAGGTTAGGGGTATTAAGTGCATTTTCGACTTACCATTGTAAGTTGAGGTTCATGTGAGTTATCATCATCATTGTCAATTCACAAATGAGGAATCTGAGGCACAAAGAGTTAGGTAACCTGCCTGGAGTCACAGGGCAAGCGAGTGGTAGATGTGTGATCAGAACCCACGCGGCTGGTTCTAGAACCCTTGCTCCTAACCACCACCCTCGGTAGTCTCACTGCAGAAATAAAAGCTGCACAAGACGCTTCCTGTAGGTCAGGAAATGTTCTAAGCACCTTCTAAGGATTGAGTCCTTTAACTCTCGTAACAACCAAACCCTTGTAGGTAGGTACAATTATTCTCCCCATTTTCTAGATGAGGAAACTGAGTTACCCAGAAAGGGCTAAGAATACGAAAGGAGTTCACATCCTCGTTGGCTGGGTGATTTAAGACAGGGAAGCTGACCTCTCTGAGCCCCTGGGTTGCCACAGGGTGAGAGGCGATCTAGGATAAGCACCACCTGCAGTCCTGATGTGGACCAGACCTTATTTGGAGGGGGCCTACTTTATTCCTAGTGAGGGCCTTGCTCACAGATCCCGGCTTTATTCCTGGGCCTGTGCCTTGTCTCTGGCTGTCCCTGGCAGCTGGACAGGGCTGAGAGCCCTTGGGAAGGTGTGTCATCTTGGGGGAAGAGGATTTTGAAGAGATGCCTCTGCCCCTGGCTTGGGCCTTCTGTGGCACCAGGAACCAGCTTGGCCCTACTATGGATGCAACAGCAAATAACACTGTGAACCTGTCCAACCACTGCAGGACAAATGGTCGAATAGATCTGGGTCTCAGTTTACTCAGTTGCAAAACGGGATGAGTGTGGAATGAAAGCATGCAATTAAAGGTGCCAAATCCAGATAATTCCGTATTTTCACAAGTGGAATAAGTAAGTCTTTTTGCTGCTACCTTACTTATTGGATATGTAGAAATTTTCAAGGAGATTTCTTTCTTTTAGAGGTAGGGTCTCACTGCGTTGCCCAGGCTGGAGTACAACGGTGCAATCATAGTTCACTGCAGCCTGGGCTCTGGGCTCAAGTCATCCTTCTACCTCAGTCTCCCAAGTAGCTGCGACTACAGGTGCATGCCACTACGGCCGGCTAATTTTTTTATTTTTTGTATGGATGAGGGCTCACTTTCTTGTCCAATCTGGTCTTGAACTCCTGGCCAGAGATGATCCTCCAGCCTTGGTCTACCAAAGTGCTGGGATTCTAGGTGTGAGCCACTGTACCTGGCCTCAAGGGGCTTTCTTAATAGCTGGTTCCTATTGTTGGCTGTGTGAGTTGTGTCTAGCTTCTCCCTCTATAGCAACATTAGGAGCTGTATCCTTATTGCTAAGCCCATGTTTGTGGTTATTTTGTCCAATTAATTATCGTGAGGATGAACTTTTGGATCATTTTAATGCTCTTGGAAAATGGTGTCAAATTACCGTATGGAAATTCATGTCAATGTATACAGTCATAGTTGTGAAGCAAAGTGCCTGTTTCTCCACATTCTTTCTTGCATTTGATATGCCCATATAGAAGTTGCTAATTTGAAATATAAACATACTAACTTATTTAAATTTCCATTTGGCTAGTTACTAGGGAGGATGAGTACTTTTTGTTTGCTTATTGATTGGGTTTTTTATTTTGTGAACTATGTTATGGCAAAGCATTTCAGTTTTCTTTTTCAAATAAATAATATTTTCTTATTACAAAAATGTATAGTCATACAATTTTAGACAGTGTAGGAATGTGTAACATGGCAAGTGCAAGTTCCCCGGATCAATCCTAACCTTGAGAAATCACCACTGCTGACAGTATGGGACTGATAATTCCAGAATCTTCTAGAAATTTTTCAGTGCCATCCATTTGACTTTAAAGACTTCTGAAGGTTCATTCATGGTTTTCGTGTGTTAGAAAGTGTTTTGTCCAGCGACGTCTTTGTCAAATAAAGGTAGTAGGCTTATTTTGATAAATTTATCTTTTCAGAGAAGCCAAGTAGCCTAGTAGGGGTGGGGGTAACCGCACCTGCGGTCCCCACTGAACGCTGGCATGTCTCCCTGCGCTCAGCAGGGTGTATGTGGACTCTGATCTGTTGGCCTTGTCTGGTCTGTTGACAGGATTGCTTTTTGTCTCTACTGTCAGGCTGCTGAGCTGGAAGGGCAGTGGTGGGAGGCTGAGGGGCTCCTGCTGTTTTGAGGGACCCGGCACCATTGCCTTAGTGATAGTCACAGCCAGTTTCTACTCTCTATGTACTTTATGTGCTTGAGTTTACTTAAACCTCACAACAGCTCTGTGAGGTATAAAACCTAATATTATTCCTATTTTTCATAGCGTAAGACTTGGATTCCTAGAGGCTGAACCCATTTGCTTAGGGCCATGAGATAGCCAGCTGGAACTCAATTCCAGCTCTGCCAGGCGCTGAGGCCCCTGGAGATGTTAGCTGTTCACTTTGCAAATCTGCATCTCTTTGCACCATCTCTCCATGAGCCCCATCTCCCTGTCAGTCTTTGTACATATTGGCCTGGTCCAGATGTGTCCAGGAAACTGGGGAACCCCCTGTTGGTTACCAGTGTTATAGACTTTGAGCAAGTTGGGGTGGGTAAAAGCACATGTCTCTCCAAGGGCTGCATCCCAGAATCAGGGCTCCCGAGTGAGTGGGAAGAGCATCTTTGCTTGGGTCATAAAGGGTGGTTGCCATGGTGGCAGCTATGGCAGCACTGATGCAATTGCTGGTCCTCTTCCCACTGGAGCCCAGCTGGTGAGCTGGGAGTTAGTGAAGGACCCAAGAGAATGGGGCTTGCTCTGCCCTGTGCTTTAGATAGACAATGTTTGATAGAAATATTTGGTAAATAGCACGTAGCTGATAACCACAGTCATTTTTCTCGCCCTAGTTTGTGGCTCTTGTGGATTAGGTGGCCAGAAAAATCCTGATGCAACTTGGTGGAGCTCTGGGGCAGGATCCTGGAATCGGGCTGTCTGGCCCTACCCTTTAGTAGCTGTGAGGCATTTCCAAGTCTAAGATGTTAGTGCCACAGCTTCCTCATCTGTTACAGCCCTTATTCCACAGGGCCCCCGTGAGGATTCAGTGAGTTAATCCTCATAAAAAGCACAGTACGAATAGTAATATTATTATGAAAATAGTACTAATATTACCCTCTTTTACTCAGAATTACCTCATACCCGGCACTCCCTTTTTTTTTAGCCGTCATTGAGGTCTGCCAGGATTCAGCGTGGTGGCTTGCTGTTTGGGGCAGTGCTGAAATCATCTCAGCTTGACGGTGGCCTTGACATTACCTTCCTTTCTACCACATAAGCTCTAACAAGCCTGACGCAGTTCCACTCCCACATTTCACTGACAGTTTGGGAATAAACATGTTTTTATGTGTGGCCCCAGTCACTGCCAAAAACAGCATTTATGGAGCATCTAATTACCTTGGAGACTGTGGTGGGTCCTGTATTGGAGTCAATAAACTGCTTTAAGCAATGCTGGCTAATTTAGGAATTTTTGGCATTTTAAACTGTTAGGATCAACAGAACATTTATTATAAATGCCCATATCTGAGGACCCACTTTCAGGATTGCAATGTTCATTTTGGAGGGGTTGGGCCACCTACATATGGATTTATTAGTTCCTGATCAATATAGTATTGAATAAAATATAAAGACTTTCTTCTGCTCCTCACAGGGCAAGAAACCCTTATGGAGTACCTGTTTGATAGAAACTAGTAAAGTATGGTATCTAGAGATATAATTTTTGAGTAAAGAGTTTTCTAGGATTTGAAAAACGTGAATTGACTGGGCATGGTGGCTCACACCTGTAATCCCAGCACTTTGGGAGGCCGAGGTGGGCAGATCACTTGAGGTCAGGAGTTCAAGACCAGCTTGGCCAACATGGCAAAACCCCGTCTCTACTAAAAAATACAAAAATTGGCCAGGCGTGGTGGTGAGCGCCTGTAATTCCAGCTACTTGGGAGGCTCAGACAGAAGAATTGCTTGAACCCAGGAGGTGGAGGTTGCATTGAGTCGAGATTGCACCAGCGCACTCCAGCCTGGGCAACAGAGTAAGACTCTGTCTCAAAACAAAAAACAACAACAACAACAAAAAACCCCCCCAAAAAACCACCTTCTAAGCCTTGATTATTTGATCGAAATCTCTTAATATTAAGAAAACTGAGCCATTAAATTTTTTAAATTAAAATTACCCTTCTATTAAAAGTACAATATGCACACAGAAAAGTTTACCATTAATTTCCATGGATATTTTTATTTGCAGATGTAGAAAAACCAGTGAATAAGACTTAATCTCTGATCTTTATTGTTTTTATTATTTTTTTAAAGTCCTGTTACACTTCATATAAAGAGAACCAACTCAGTATTGGCTCTGGGCCTGGTACATAGTAAGCATTTGAGTTTCCATCTCCTTTCCTCTGTTGTCGCTGCTTCTGCAACAGTTTTAACATCTGTTTCTCTGTTCGTCCACTCTAGAGCCAGACTGCCTGGGTTTGAATCCCACTCGGATGCCTACTAGCTGTGTGATTTTGGGCAAGTCATTTAACCTGTCTGAGCCTCAGTTTTTTCACCTGTAAAGTGGGAATAACAAATATGCCTACTCAGAAAAGTTTTTTGAGGACAAAATGAGTTAATATTTATTTAGCATTCAGAACAGTGTCTGGCTGTGACACAGTGAGCCCTCTATAAGCATTGGTTCTTTATTTTTTATTTTTTATAATTATTATTTTTTGAGACAGAGTCTCGCTCTGTTGCTGAGGCTGGAGTGCAGTGTTGCAATCTCGGCTCACTGCAACCTCCACCTCCCGGGTTCAAGCGATTCCCCTGCCTCAGCCTCCCGAGTAGCTGGGACTACAGGTGAGCACCACCATGCTCAGCTAATTTTTGTATTTTTAGTAGAGATGGAGTTTCACCACGTTGACCAGGCTGGTCTCAAACTCCTGACCTCAAATGATCCACCTGCCTCAGCCTCCCAAAGTGATGGCATTACAGGTGTGAGCCACTGCGCTCAGCCAGAACTGATTCTTTTTAAACAGTGAACCCTTGACAACATTCTCTATGATAGAGAGATTGAGGATACCCCCAGTCCATATGATAACGGGCAGTGGTGCTCATGAGTTAGGGAGCCCATGACCAGATCCCACATCCGTCTCATCAGTGGAGAGCTTTGGTCTTATTTCAAACAAGAAGGAGGGGCCCTCAGAGTCGGTGCGTGGGAAGGTAGAGCACAAACAAGGAGTCCTGGGTAGAAAAATATACTCTCGGGAAAGAACAGGCTCTCCCCAGGCAAAACTTTAGAAAAATAACAATCTGCTGCTCCTTGATTAAAGGGTAGAAAACTAATTATCCTTTCCGGAGGGACATGAGGCTGCTCTCTGCCAGGCTGTGACCTGGAGGTGCAGGATGTGGATTTCCTTAGGATGTAATGAAGCCTTTCCCATTGAAAACGTGCGATGATTCAGATGGATGTGGGGGGCAGCGGGAGGGGAGAGGGAGAACGATCCCTTTGCTTTTAAAAGCAACTCCTGGACACTTCAGAAACATTTGCGGGTCAGCATTTTGAAAATGGAAAACTGATTTTCTTAAATTAGATTTCCAAAAGACCTCTGTTACAAGACATCCCTTCAAAAATGTTCTGTAATTTTTGCTAATTAGACCAGCTGACAGTGAGCTTAGATGTTTGAAGTTTGGTGCTGCCATCTATCCACTGATGATCCAGATCAGAATGCCAATGAGGTGGTAACTGGGAAACACTTTTTTTGTGTGTGTATGCTGAAGAAATACCAAGTAGTGTTAATTTTAGTTTCTTTAGTTAAGGGAAAAGCATGAAAAATTTGATATTTGTGTAACTAGTATAGTATATTCCTCATTGTCTTCCACACCATACTGTTAGGGATGGAAATTTCCCATTGGCCTGTACCATTTGGCTGCAGATGTCAAGAAAGTTCAAAAAAGTCTTACAAATAGTTATTGAGCATCTACCATATGTCTATAGAGTGGGGATAAAATGTTGAAAAGATAATGAAGTGCCTGTCCTCTTGTACATATATCGTACACTATCTTTATTGTTGAAAAGAAGTGTCAATATGTACATATATTGGAGACAGAGTCTCGCTCTGTCACCCAGGCTTGAGTGCAGTGGTGTGATCATAGCTCACTGCAACCTCCACCTCCTGGGCACAAGCAGTCCTCCCACCTCAGCCTCCCAAGTAGCTGGGACTACAGGTATGCACCGCCACAACTGTCTACTTTTTGTATTTTTTGTAGAGACAGGCTTTCGCTGTGTTGCCTAGTCTGGTTGGAGCTCATATTTTAATTACTTCAGTGGACTGACCAATACCTAAGCTTTCTGTCAATGTATATTTTATACAAATAATGCTTCCTAGGTATCTTTGGACAAGAATCTCTAAGCTCTCTTTCTCCATTTCACTAATGTTTTCTTGTCAAGTCACCAGGGATCTCTGCTTTGCCAAATTCGGTGGGCACCTCTCCATCCTCCTGCTTGGTGAAATATTAGAGTCTCCCTCTTTGAAGCACTGTCTTTACTTGGCCTCCGTGTTGTCCCTCTTACGGTTTTCCTCCTACCATGGGGCTCCTCTCATATCTGTAAGCTGATGATTTCTGAAAACACGCTCCTTATATTTAGCAGCTAATTCCACATCTCCATTTGGAGGTCCATACTATTCCAATGTTATATGCCTGCTCTTGATTTTTGTCCCCAAACCTGCTCTTCCCATAGCCCTTCGCTGTCTTCTCATTGTTCAGGCTAAACTTCTTTAGAGCATCCTTTACTGCTCTTATTTCACCTTCTGTACTTAATCCACAGTAGATCGTGTTATTCCCGCCTTCAAATATGTTCATCATGCCGGGCGCGGTGGCTCATGCCTGTAATCCCAGCACTTTGGGAGGCCAAGGCGGGCGGATCACAAGGTCAGGAGATCGAGGCCAGTCTGGCTAACAGTGTGAAATCCTGTCTCTACTAAAAATACAAAAAAATTAGCCAGGTGTGGTGGCACGCACCTGTAGTCCCAGGTACTTGGGAGGCTGAGGCAGGAGAATGGTGTGAACCTGGGAGGCAGAGCTTGCAGTGAGCCGAGATTGTGCCACTGCACTCCAGCCTGGGCAACAAAGCGAGACTCTGTCTCAAAAAAAAAAGAAAAAATGTGTTCATCATTCCACTTACTCCTCACCACTCCCACTGCCACCATCTTGATCCAAGTCCCTGCCGTCCCTCACCTGGGCCACCGTAGGAACGTCCTCACCTCCTTCCTGCCCCTGTCTCGCCACCTAGAGCTGCTGTCTCCATACAACATTGAGAGCAATCCTTTTAAAACTTAGGTCAGGTTTGTTTTCTGCTCAGAATCCACCAGTGGCCTCCTGTCTCCCCTGGACTAAAATCCAGAGACCTTGAAGTAATCTGTGAGACCCTTGTCATCTGGTTTCAGCTCCTTCTGTGACTCTCCACTCTTGCTCACTGCTTAGCCCACTCCAGCCATATTGGTCTTGCTGCCCCTCAGCCGTGCCCCCGGAACTTTGCATGTGCTGTCCTGTCCACCTAAGACAGGCTCCCAGCTCTTGCAGGGAGAAGCCTGCCCTGGCCACTCCATATTAAATATCAGCCACTCCCACCACCCCCTGATCCCCCACCCTGCTTTGTCCTCCTCCATAGAATTTATCACCTTCTAATGTAAGCTCTGAGAGAAGAGGAAGTATATTTTGTCCTCTGCTGTATCCCTATGCCTAAAACAATGCCTGGCACATGATAGACACTCAGCAAATGTTTAAAGTTAACATTTGTTATGGACTCGGTATGAACCAGGTAGTCGGCACAGTGCTTTATAGGAATTACGTATTTACTTCTCAAAGCAACCGTAGGAGGTCTAAGTCTTATCATATCCATTTTCAAGTTGGAAGCTGAAGACTGGGAAAGTTGTATAAGCTGTCCAAAGTAATTTGATGGACTTGGGCTTGAACCCACCAGGTCTTGGAGACTGCAGAGCCCATGCTTCTGACCACCCTAGGTTACTGTTCTCTCTCTCTGGTGGCCTGAATTTGCTCTAGAAGTGTTTATGGTAGCTGACTAACACACAGAAATGTGAATGAGCAATCCATGGACTTGAAATGAGGAACTAGGCAGGAATCTTGGTGCGTTTGTTAGGATGAGATAGGGTCTCTCAGGAGTGTCTGGGGTATGAATGTGCTGTAGGCCAGATACTCTCTCCTGGATGAGGAGAAAAGGGAACCACACCAGCTGGGGTTAGTAAGGTGAAAATCATACATAACCCAAAGTGCTTTTTTTTTTTTTTTTTTTTTTTTTTTGAGACGGAGTCTCGCTGTGTCACCCAGGCTGGAGTGCAGTGGGCGATCTTGGCTCACTGCAAGCTCCACCTCCCGGGTTCATGCCATTCTCCTGCTTCAGCCTCCCGAGTAGCTGGGACTACAGGTGCCCGCCACCATGCCTGCTAATTTTTTTTTTTTTTTTTTTTTGTATTTTTAGTAGAGACGGGGTTTTACTGTGTTAGCCAGGATGGTCTCAATCTCCTGACCTCATGATCCACCTGCCTCGGCCTCCCGAAGTGCTGGGATTACAGGCATGAGCCACTGTACCCGGTCTTAACCCGAAGTGCTCTTAAAAGCCCTGGGGAAGGGGTCATGTTGGCGCCTGACTGTCCATCTCTCATTAAATCTCTCATGGCTGGTATCCTCTTCAATGCTGTTCATTTGGATAGCTCCAGACCAGACTGAGAAGTTGGTTGGCATTTGAGGGCCTTTTTGTTCCAAAAATGCTTATTTAGGATCCAGTTTGGCCTGAGAGAGGCCTGGGGAAAAGGAGATGACTGGAGTGAATACAGATCCACAGCCTCATGTCAGGCTTGCTTTGGGTCCCTGCCGGCTACTTAGAAGACCCCATGAGATGGCTTCCACTATGGATGTTTTTCTCTGTCTCTCTCTGAAGTGCGTATGTTGTATTCATGTTCTTTCATCATGTATAGAAGGCTTCCCTGTGTATTGGTGACCACAGACTTACTGAGAGGCCGCACCATGAATTCATTCTCATTATTTATTAAGCTCCTATTTGCTGCAAGGAGTGCAGTGACAGCAGCGAGTCTAAACCAGATAGTCCATGGCTTTCCAGAGCTCGTCCCCTGGAAGAGGGCTCTCTTACAGGGTCCCTTCTGTGCTCCAGTCACTAAGAGCTTTACGTATATTAACTCCTCTACTCCTCACAACAGCCCTGTGAGAGGGGGTCTTGTTAGTACCTTCATTTTACAGATGGAGGAACTAGGGATCAGAGATGTTAAGTCACTTGTCCAGCGCTACACAGCTGGTGAGTTGCAGAGCCGGCTCCAGCTTCTGTGCTCTTAACTGCTGGGCCAAGCTGCCCCTGTATGGCAGGACTCAGGAGGCACTGACAGTCACCATTGCAGTTCTCCTTCTGGGAGATTGCACGCATGAAAAGTTGTTCTAAAGATACAAGCTTTGCAGGAAACTAAAATACAAAAGGGGAACACAGCAAAATGGCTCTTAAGTGGGAGCAGAAGACAGACCAGCTGTTGCTGCTGAATCTCTGAGCACAGAGACAGTGTGGGGGTGGGAGTGGGAGGACGTGGAGAAAGCCAGAAGGTGTGGGAATTCTTATCATCGTTGAGTGACTCAAGTAAATATATGTCTCAGAAACAGACGTGTAGGACTGATTTCTCACAAGTACTGATGAAACTCCACCACTAAGCCGCTTCTGTCAAATCCCAGGCTGCATTAAAATGCTTGCTTTCTCAGCTTATTTACTGAATTTTCTCTTCTGGAGTAGTTAATAAGATTTTATTTCACATCATTTTTCCATGAGGATTTTTTTCCATTAAATATGTGTCTTTTATTTTGCCTGAAAATATTTTTATTTCACCCTCACTTTTCAAAAATTGTGGTAGGATACACATAAAATATTACCAGTGTAACCATTTAAACCATTACCATATTTACCATTTGAACCATTTAAAAATGTATAATTCGGTGGCATTAAGTACATTCACAAGGTTATGCCCATCACCACTATCGAATTCCAGAACCTTTTCATCATCCCCAAAGGAGTCTGCATACTCATTAAGCAGTCACCTCATTCTTCCTCTTCCCCCAGCTTCTGGAGCTAATCTACTTTCTGACTCTATGGATTTGTCTATTCTGGACATTTCACATAAATGGAATCATATAATATGTATTCCTTGTGTCTAGTTTCTTTCACTTTGCATGTTTTCAAGATTCTTCCACGGGGTGGCATGTATCAGTACTTCATTCTTTTTTTATGGTTGAATAATATTCTGTTGTGTGGATATATCACATTTTGTTTATTCATTAGTTGATGAACGTTTCATACGTACCTTTTCTTTTTTCTTTTTCTTTTTTTGAGATGGAGTCTCGCTCTGTCACCAGACTGGAGTGCAGTGGCGCGATCTCGGTCCCTGGTTCAAGTAATTCTCCTGCCTCAGCCTCCTGAGTAGCTGGAATTACAGGCACGCACCACCATGCCCAGCTAATTTTTGTATTTTTAGTAGAGATGAGATTTCACCATGTTGGCCAGGATGGTCTCGATCTCCTGACCTTGTGATCCGCCCGCCTCCACCTCCCAAAGTGCTGGGATTACAGGCATGAGCCACTGCGCCCGGCCCTCATATGTACCTTTTCAATAGGGTTATTATAGTACCAGCCATGTGCCAGACACATTGCTACTTGCTATATCCTGAATATATGAAAAATTCTTATTGATCAATCAATAAGAAAAAAAACACCTCTTTATATAAATGAGCAAATGACCTGAACAAGCATTTTACAGAAGAGGAACTACAAATACAATATAATTTCATGGATTTAAAAAATCATTTCAATCTTTTCTCTAGTTAATTCTGGAATTGGTTTGAATAGAGTAGTTCTATATTATTTGGAAACTATGCACATGTATGTGTTTGAGATATTCCCTATTTGGGGGAAGAATTTCATTTGTTGCTTTGTTCAAATAGATCTTTATACATTTGTGACCTAAAGATGATTTGGTATTTACAGATATAGTACTACCTCTCTAAAGCCTTTGTAAAATATTTTGTCCTTTTGATGTTTCTGAATTCAGATGGACACTAAGATCCTTTTAGAGAATGCCTCGTTTTTAGCAGGGATTCTCAATTTATGCATTTTGGTTGTCACCAACTGCTAAGACATGGAGCAGTGGACTTTCACAGTCAGAGGTTCTTGGAAAAGGAGTGCCTTATTTTTCTTTTTCTTTTTTTTGAGACAGAGTCTCGCTCTGTCGCCCGGGCTGGAGTGCAGTAGCCGGATCTCAGCTCACTGCAAGCTCCGCCTCCCGGGTTTAGGCCATTCTCCTGCCTCAGCCTCCCGAGTAGCTGGGACTACAGGCGCCTGCCAACTCACCCGGCTAGTTTTTTGTATTTTTTTTAGTAGAGACGGGGTTTCACCGTGTTAGCCAGGATGGTCTCGATCTCCTGACCTCGTGATCCACCCGTCTCGGCCTCCCAAAGTGCTGGGATTACAGGCTTGAGCCACCGCGCCCAGCCAGAGTGCCTTATTTTTCTATAACTGTGCTGTTCAATATGATGGCCACATGCCACATGTGGCAACTGAGCACTTAAAACATGGCTGGTGCCAATGAAGATGTGTCATAAGTGTAAAATACACATTGCATTTTGAAGACTTGGTATGAAAAAAAAATAAAGTATCTCTAATGCCTTTTTCCTATTGATTATGTGTTTAATAGTATCTGGATACACTGGGTTAAATAAACTATACTATTAAAACTAAACTTATCTATTCCTTTTTATTTTTAAAATGTGACTAATAGGCTGGGTGTGGTGGCTCATATCTGTAATCCCAGCACTTTGGGAGGCTGAGGCTGGAAGATTGCTTGAGCCCAAGAGTTCAAGACCATCCTGGGTAACATAGGGAGACCCCATCTCTACAGAAAAAAAAAAAAAAAAAAAAAAAAAAGCTAGGTATGCTGGTGTGTGCCTGTAGTCTCAGGAGACTGAGGCGGTAGTATCACTTGAGCTGGGGAGTTCAAGGCTGCAGTGAGCCATGATCATGCCACTATATTCCAGCCTGGGCAACAGAGCAAGACCATGTCTCAAAATGTAAATATATGTACATATATATATATACACACACACACACACACATATATATATAATAGAAAAATTACATATGTGGCTTACATGATATTTCAATTGAATAATGCTATACTTAAAAAAAAAAAAGGGCCCTGTGTGGTGGCTCACGCCCGTAATCCCAGCACTTTGGGAGGCCGAGGCAGGCAGACCACCTGAGGTCAGGAGTTTGAGACCAGCCTAACCAACATGGAGAAATCCCGTCTCTACTAAAAATACAAAATTAGCTGGGCATGGTGGTGCATGCCTGTAATCCTAGCTAGTTGGGAGGCTGAGGCAGGAGAATCGCTTGAACCCCGGAGATGGAGGTTGCAGTGAGCCGAGATTGCGCCATTGCACTCCAGCCTGGGCAACAAGAGCGAGACTCTGTCTCAAAAATAAAAAAAGATGGTAGTTTCATTTAATCTACTTCCTTGTCAACAAACATTAAAGTTGTCATACTTCTTCCAGTTCTTCACATGTGCCATATTCTCCTTTATTTACCACTTAACTCTTGATGATTTTTATCTTCTATAAAACAGTTTGTATAAGATTGGAATGATCTGGTTTTTGTTTTTTCTTTGGAAAGTTTGATGGAATCCATTATTTAAACTGTCTGGGCCTGATGTTTTCTCTCATTTCTTTATTAATTATAAGGCTGTTCAGGCTTTCTATTTCTTCTTGGGACAGTTTTTATAAGTCATATTTTCCTAGGGATTTCTGCATTTTCTTTAAGTTTTCAAATTTAATACCATAAAAGTATTGATAACATTCTTATTGTAGTTTTTATTTATTTGTTAAAATGGGGACTTATGATGGTTGCCCAGATTAGAGTGCAGTGACATTATCATGCCTGACTGCAGTCTTGAACTCCTAGGCTCAAGCAGTCCTCCCACCTCAGCCTGCTGAGTAGCTGGGATTACAGGCTCATGCTACCATGCCTGGTTAATTAAAAAAAAAAATTTTTTTTTGTAGATTTGGTTTTGCTATGTTGCCCAAGTTGGTCTAGAACTCCTGGCCTCAAATGATCCTCCTTCCTTGACCACCCAAAGCACTGGGAAGCTTTAAATTTTAATTGCTATTGAATCTGTAGTTATATGACCTTATTCATAACAGTATTTATTAGAGTCCTTTCCACTCGTTTTTGAACTTGGCCAGTTCTGTCTATTTAATGTCTATTTTGTTCGTCTTTTCACCTTCTGCCTTTTTAGTATGGTTTTCCTTTGGCTTGGCCTACTTTTCCCTTTTCTCATTACCTGTTGAGTCCTTCTTCCCTGTTAGGTCTCAGAGAGGCCTCATTTTCTCTGGGAGGTCTTTCTGGCTCTTCAAATTTTGGTTGAGTCACTGCGGCACTCCTCACTACCACTTAAAAAAAAGCAATTTGCCATGTTGTAATTTTTTGGAGGGGAAGAGGGTGGATCTGAATATCCTGTGAGGACATGAAAGCAGGAACTGAATTTCTTGTCCACTGCTGACCTCTAATGTCTAGCACCATGCCTGACGTATAGTAGCTGCTCAATAATATTGGTGAATAAATTAGTGGGTGAGCTCCCATGAGTAGAGTACAGACCCATTCTCCAAAGGTGAGGGCTGTCTTTAAGGGGCCATTCTCAGCAGGACTGCTGCAAAGAGGATTCAACTAGTGACTGAGAAATTGTACCAGCTGACCATTTCTGAGGTTCTGTGATTCTTTTTTTTTTATTTTTCTTGAGACAGTCTCGCTGACACCCAGGCTGGAGTGCAGTGGCATGATCTCAGCTCCCTACCTCCCAGGTTCAAGTGATTCTCATGCCTCAGCCTCCTGAGTAGCTGGGATTACAGGTGCGCACCGCCATGCACAGCTAATTTCTGCATTTTTATTTATTTATTTATTTATTTATTTATTTATTTATTTATTTGTGGAGATGGGTTTTACCATGTTTTCCAGGCTTGTCTCCAACTCCTGACCTCAGGTGATCTGCCTGCCTCAGCCTTCCAAAGTGCTGGGATTACAGTCATGAGCCACCACGTGCAGCCTCTGTGATTTTTTTTTTTCCCATAATTTGTGAGGAAATAAAGAGTTGGAGTTGCAGCCATGGCATGAGTAGAATGAAGCTGAGTGTGACTCAGTGAGCCACAGAAACATTATTTGGAGGTCCCTTTGTTCAAGAGACAGGCCAAAGTGATGAGCTTTCTATTCTGCAAACTACCACTTCACCGTGAGTTTCTCCACAAATAATTGGGTCTTCACCTGGCTAAACACCTGCCAGTCTCTCATCAACTATGTCCTAAAAACAGAAACTAAAAAGATGTTTAAGTGAAAGAAGCCATTATCTTCTTAAGTGGTTCAATCAGAACAAAAATACCTGGCACAGGTGGTACCACATTCAGCACAGATTTCTCTTAAAAAGTATAGCTGTTTGATTTTTCTAGTAATGCTACAATTGTTCTGATGGATAGAGAGAGGTAAAACAAGAGAAAAGAAGAAGAAGTTTCCTTAGCAAGATGTTCTGAATTAAGAATTCAAACAGTAAAATATTTAAAACATACAACTTGCTGACAAAGGTGGTAGTCTTTGAGAAGGGAAAGTGGAGTTAGAAAATTAGAGTAGAAAAGAGAAGTCTCTTTTCATGGTTACCTCATGTCCAGATTTGTGGCCATGTTGTTATCTAAAACAAATATTCGTAACACATTGAAGCCTTTGTTTTATTTTGTGTATATTTTATCCAGTCCTTAAGAGTGAGATGTAAATTTCATTGGCCCTCTAATACGAGCCTCAGCAATGATAATGGTAACTAACATTTACCCTTACTGGGTTAAAGAAGGAGTCTTCTCATAATGATAATAGCTAATTTGAGTACCTACTGAGCGCCAGACTCCCTGCTAACCATTTTTTTTTTAAGTACATGAATTTAATCCTTCAATTTTGTGAAAAGGGATTATTAGCTCCACTTTACAGATAAGAAAATGGAGGCTCAGAGGGAGTAGAGAGTAGGTAACTTGCTTGAAGTCCCCCACCAAGAAAGGGAGGGAGCCACTATTAGAAACCCAAGCTGGCTCTTCCCTAAACACCACGTTCTGAGCCCCACTCAGTGCCCAGACAGCAGGATCAGTCTAAATACATGTTCAATTCTGAACCCATACTAAGGAGCTGTTCTATAAGTGGTCGCTAAACCTCTTCTCAAGGTGACGAGAAAGTCACATTTGTTTCTGCATGGTGGGAAAATAAATTCTGCACTAACCCTAAGGCCTATTGCTACTGACCTTATTCTGTTTGATTCCAGACACATACACTTGAATTTGAGATCATTCCCTAACTGAACCTTGAATCCTGATTTTTCTCTACTGCTGTGGGCATTTCTCCATTTCTATTATGAGCCTTCCCAAGGGTGGGGGGCTTGTGGCTTTTTTTCCCACCTTTCGTAGGGTTGCAACCTCTCTCCACGATAGCAGCCCTCCAACTCCAACTCCTCCAACAATCTTGTAAGTTTCTTGCTGCTCACCCATCCCTGGCTTTCCCATGAATCCCTCTATGGAGGTGGTCATACTTATCCTTGTGACATCTGTGAGACACTGGGAAATGCTGCCCAGACAGAAGGCTGTGCTTTGTAACCATGTGTTTACACCATGCACAGCCTGCTCACGTGAGGAGCCTGAGGGTTGGACAGAGACGATAGACAAGCCCTCCAAGCCTTGTTCAGAAGCTCAGCTGAATGTCTTTGTGTCTGGGACACCTGCAGCACCAAGTGCTATTTTCTCACTTGGACTTTTGCTGATTGTGCAAAATACACTTCTACAACAGAAGAAATATACCCAGGACTGAGAGGCCCCTCCTTTGGTGAGGACCTGGCATTGGTGCTTCCGTGATGGTGCACTTTATGCCGCTAGGGTCCCTCACCAACTTCATCAAGAAGCCTTCTCAGTATGGTTCTCCTTCCCTGACTCTGTCCATTAAAGCCACCTGGGTGCTAGTGTTTGGGGAGGAGAGGAAACTATCAGGAGGCTGTTATGATATCAGGATATAATTTTTAAAAATTTAATTTTAGAGACAGGGTCTCACTCTGTCACCCAGGCTGGAGGGCAGTAATATGATCATAGCTCATTGCAACCTCAAACTTCTGGGCTTAAGCAATCTTCCTACCTCAGCCTCCCAAGTAGTTGGGACTACAGCCGGGCACCACGATGCCCAGCGAATTTTTTTTTTTTTCAGTAGAGATGGTGTCTTCCTATGTTGCCCAGGCTGGTCTTGAACTCTTGGCTTCAAGCGATCCTCCCACCTTGGCCTCCCAAAGTGCTGGGATTACAGGCATGAGTCTTGTGCCTGATCTAGAATTGTTAAAAGGGACTGTAGCTAATGTGAATGACTGGAAGTCTGAATGGTGGTGGGATGAGAGGAAGGTGGGAGCTAACAATCAGGGACAGCCCTTCTCTCAGTAGGTCTCCTGGCCGCTTCTCCAGCTGACACAGGGACACCTAAGTTGCCCAACAGTGTCCTGAATGGACAGATTTGCTCTGATGCTTTTTCTCTGGCTGTGAGGCCTGATGGTGGGAAGCCCTGCTAAGCTGCTGCCCTCCCACAAGGAACCCCCAGGCAGCTTTCTTTCAGAGGTATGCTTTGCCCTGTTTGGTGGGGCTTCTCTTCACGTGAGAGGGATTGCATCCTCGGGATCTGGAATCAGACACGTCTGGGTTTGAATCCCAACTTGGCTACCCAGCTAATAGCTGTGTGACTTCTGGCATGTGGTTTAACCTCAGTTTATCTCATCTATAAAATGCAGTAGTGATAATGTTCCCATTATATCATATTACATAATGTTATATAAAATTATAAGGTTATTTATTTAAATGTATGTAATGCATTATAATATATTGTGTATAAAATGTTATATAACACCATTATAATGCTGTCTGTATGTCATATATTTACATTATAACATAATAAGCTACCTTATAAGGTTATTTTGAGACTTAGAGTACCTAAAGTGCTTAGTCCTGGGCACATCAGTAACTAAATCTGTGTTAATTATTGTGACAATTAACATTATGTATGATCTGTGGATTGCAACGTATAAGACAAGGACACATTTACTCAGAATGTTCTAGTATATATTGTTACTTTAGAAACAATGAATTCCATCAAATAATTAGGAAAGCAAAGCCCAGTTATGACTGAGAGGGAAGGGAATGGTATCCAGGGAGAAGTATTGTTGAAATCCAAAAATTTTGTTTTAAAACAGACATTTATTTTCAGAAGGACTTAGGCCAACATGTAATTTAATGGAGAAGGGTATGAAAGATAAATAACCACCCACGTGTTCTCTGTCTTGTGGTGTTATTAGCCTGGGTTTTTATTGCTTACGTGTGGGTGAAGAGAAGGGTGAGGCAGGAGGGGGCCTGATTTAAAGGCACATCAGGTGGGAGTTCCCATAGTTTTGGTGAGTTGCCCTGGCCCTTCTGTGTCAGCCCTGCACCCTGGGTTGAATGCTGTTCTTGGAGGCAGGTGTTGAGAGAGAAAGGGGGATGGGGGCACCATGCTGACAGCTGGTGAAAACTTATTAATGACAGAACCAGAGTTAGAGTCCTCATCTCATCCTGATTCAACACAGAGAGTATTATTTCCCCTGTTTTGCACATAAGGAAACCAAAGTTCAAGAAATTAAGCCTCGTGTTCAGAGTCACAAAGCTAATAAACACCATGGGATTTGAGGTCAGACAACTACGAACAGAATGCTGATTTCATCTGTGTGATCAGAATCAAAGCACTTAATATCCCTAGGCTTGCCTCAGTGTTCTTATCTGTAAAATGGGTATAATAATGTATCCTAACTCACAGGGTGAGAGTCATGAGATTAACTATGTAAAATATTAGTATATGCTTTTTAAAGTGCTCAATATCAGTTAGTTGCTCCTCTTATTGTAATTACCTTGTATTTTGTCTCTTTTGTATGGTAGAGCCAATCAAGATTTTTACTCAGGTCTGACATACTACAAAGCCTGTACACTGGTCACTACATGCTTTCTGCCTTGCATTATTGCTGATTACAGCAGACAGGTCAAGGTAAAAGTGACTATTGTGTAACCAACATTTTGGGGTTTTGTTTGTTTGTTTCTGAGATGGAGTCTCACTCTGTCACCCAGGCTGGAATGCAGTGGTGCAATCTCGGCTCACCGCAACCTCTGCCTCCCAAGTAGCTGGGATTACAGGTGCCCGTCACCACGCCTGGCTAATTTCTGTATTTTTAGTAGAGATGGGGTTTCACCATGTTGGCCAAGCTAGTCTTGAATTCCTGACCTCAAGTGATCTGCCTGCCTCGGCCTCCCAAAGTGCTGGGATTACAGATGCGAGCCACTGAGCCTGGCCAACCTTTTGGTACATCAGTGACTAAAGTCTCAGGAAAAGTCCAAGGTGGATGCTTTTCAGAGACGCTCTTTAGCAAACATGAAATCTGAATATCCATATTGACAGACATCACATGTTTTAGGGGAGTAATTTATCTGTAAAAATATTGAAAAAGGTATTCCTGTAGTTATATTGGCAGCTACAAAATTTGATTCAATTTGGGAGACCGAAATAAGGTGCTTCTGGTGTGCCTGGAGTCTCCGTGCTGGTCTGTCTTGAAGCTGTGTCCATTGCCTCTAAGGAAATTGATGCATGTTGAGAGGTTAACAGGTAAGGAAACCAGTTTCAGCACCTGTTAGGCAGGGGCTAAATGTCCCGTTAATGGTTC